>NC_092117.1:4254787-4382287 GCF_045679555.1 Salvelinus alpinus
TACACGCTCTCTCGTGTGTATTAGGCTATTGTGTTACAGAAAGTCACCAGACAATGTGACATGTTATGTTCCTCTTTTTTTTTTTAACACATGTAAAACACAATGTGAAATATTGACACTTCTATAGTTTTCACTGGAGTCATGGTCATCAGTGTTCAGGTTTTTAAGCCAGCGACCAGAGAGAACGCTAGCTACTGATTTATTTATGTCTCGTTTAACTGACAGTGGCAGTGTACATGAATCAACGTATTTGCTTTTACGTCGATGTTAAAGTGCCACAGTTGAAGCTAATGTTGCCCTGTGGTCCCTTGGCTACGCTAACAGGGTAGGCTAACAGATATGATGACACAACAGTGGTGTTGATATCAGGGCTTTTGCTAATAGCACGTCCGTTGCTGTTAGCACGTCCGTGGCGTTACTAGCGCTAGTCGACCCTGGATCACTTTAGTCCTGTTGTGACATGTTCTCTAAAACAATTAAAGATGTAGTCTCTCCTGTTGCCTACCGCCACGGCCATCTGCTCTTATCCATTATTCATCAGTTTCCCTTAAAGCTGGAGAAACTAGAGAACGCCACTCATAACCTCCTCTCTCTCTCTCTCTCGCTCGAGACGCATCGCCAGGTTACAATAGCCCATTAAACACGATACATGTTATTTATTAATACTAAAATGTATATTTACAAAACGATAGGCCTTTAAACCCAGAGGCTCCTTCATGGTTCATCAGTGATTGTTGATTTATTAGTTTAGCCTTTAAAAAAAATATTAAACCTCTTTTCTGTGTTGTCTTTCACCAGATCGGCTAATAAGACATAAACCAATCAGATTGAGAATACTTAATCGCAGGAAGAGAGAGTACACAGAGACCAGGATTTAGGCTGATTCAATTTGAGTCCTTGAGGATTTTCAGGAAATTACTTTTGATAATCAATAACACAATTAAGTCAACTACACACACATTAGCATGAATAATTGATGGTGAATTATGTATTACCACAAAGTACTGGGTTAATAATTAATGATGAGGGAGACACCCCGGTGACATGGAGGAGGGAGATAATGTCAGAAGTCCTGGCTCGAGCACTCACACTCTTTTATTCTCTCTATTCTTCTCTCTTTCTCTCCCTCTATTTCTCTTGTTCTCTATCTATTTGTCTCTATATTTCCCCCTGTATCTTCTTTTTCTTTCCCTCTCTTCATTCATCTGTCTCCTCTCTCTTCTCTATCGCTCTCGTCTTTCACAATGGAATGTTCTGCATGCTGTGCATAGTTCACATATATTAATAAAGTGAAGACTTAATTGGATCTTTGAGTCGTCGAGTTATATTGTTATGGAGTGAAGACTTCGTTGAAACTTTGAGTCACTGGGTTATATTGTTCGTGTGTTGATATCAGCAAGACCACTCGTGATCTGTGGAGGCTGCTGCTTCTTCTTCTTCTATCTTTATGGGTTATTTTGTTCTACACTCTTTAAACAAGACAAGCAAAATCTTCTATGAAACAAATAGCCGTGCATGTAGTTTGAGTTTGCATGATTATGCTCTAAAATCGGAGTAAATTGCGATGCTTCTATCTAAAACTTTGGACCATTATTTAGTGATTGAGTTCTCCAAACCACTCATGTAACATTGATATCTTGGCCAGATTCGTATAGTGAGGAAGTTCAACAAATTATTTGTATTTTTGCATTACGCCAGTATTGTTTTCTTTTTCAGAATATAAAAATATATATATACACTACCAGTCAAAAGTTTGGACACACATACTCATTCAAGGGTTTTTCTTTATTTTGACTATTTTCTACATTATATAATAATAGTGAAGACATCAAAACTATAAAATAACACATAGGGAATCATGTAGTAAACAAAAAAGTGTTAAACAAATCCTTCTTTAAATAATGTAGATTCTTCAAAGTAGTCACCCTTTGCCTTGACAACGGCTTTGTACACTCTTGGCATTCTTTCAACCAGCTTCACCTGGTGCTTTTCCAACAGTCTTGAAGGAGTTCCCACATATGCTGAGCACTTGTTGGCTGCTTTTCCTTCACTCTGCGGTTCAACTCATCCCAAACCATCTCAATTGGGTTGAGGTCGGGCGATTGTGGAGGCCAGGTCATCTGAAGCAGCACTCCATCACTCTCCTTGGTCAAATAGCCCTTACACAGCCTGGAGGTGTGTTGAGTCATTGTCCTGTTGAAAAACAAATGATAGTCCCACTAAGTGCAAACCAGATGGGATGGTGTATCACTGCAGAATGCTGTGGTAGCCATTCTGGTTAAGTGTGCCTTGAATTCTAAATAAATCACAGACAGTGTCACCAGCAAAGCACCCCCACCTCCTCCATGCTTCATGGTGGGAACCACACATGCAGAGATCATCCGTTCACCTACTCTGCATCTCACAAAGACACGGCAGTTGGAACCAAAAATCAAAATGTTGGACTCATCAGACCAAAGAACAGATTTCCACCGGTCTAATGTCCATTGCTCATGTTTCTTGGTCCAAGCAAGTCTCTTCTTCTTATTGGTGTCCGTTAGTAGTGGTTTCTTTGCAGCAATTTGACTGATTCACGCAGTCTCCTCTGAACAGTTGATGTTGAGATGTGTCTGTTATTTGAACTCTGAAACATTTATTTGGGCTGCAATTTCTGAGGCTGGTAACTGTAATGAACTTATCCTCTGCAGCAGAGGTAACACTGGGTCTTCCTTTTCTGTGGCGGTCCTTATGAGAGCCAGTTTAATCATAGCGCTTGATGGTTTTTGCGACTGCACTTGAAGAAACATTCAAAGTTGTTGAAATATTCCGTATTGACTGACCTTCATTTCTTAAAGTAAAGCTTATTTCAGCTGTTCTTGCCATAATATGGACTTGGTCTTTTACCAAATAGGGCTATATTCTGTATACCAGCCTTACCTTGTCACAACACAAGTGATTGGCTCAAATGCATTAAGAAGGAAAGAAATTCCACAAATTAACTTTTAATTAACAAATTAACCTGTTAATTGAAATGCATTCCAGGTGACAACCTCATGAAGCTGGTTCAGAGAATACAAAGAGTGTGCAAAGCTGTCATCAAGGCAAAGGGTGGCTGCTTGAAGAATCTGAAATATAAAATATATTTAGTTTAGCACTTTTTTGGTTACTACATGATTCCATTTGTGTTATTTCATAGTTTTGTGGTCTATACTATTATTCTACAATGTAGAGAATTGTTAAAATAAAGAAAAGCCCTGCAATGAGTAGGTGTGTCCAAACTTTTGACTGGTACTGTATAATATATATAAATATATATATTTAAAAGTATGTGGACACCCCTTAAAATTAGTGGATTTGGCTATTTCAGCCACACCTGTTTCTGACAGGTGTATAAAATGAAACACACAGCCATGCAATCGCCATAGACAAACATTGGCAGTAGAATGGCCTTACTGAAGAGTTCAGTGACTTTCAATGTGGCACCGTCATAGGTCCGTCAAATTTCTGCCCTGCTAGAGCTGTCCCGGTCAACTGTAAGTGCTGCTATTTTGATGTGGAAATGTTTAGGACCAACAACGGCTCACAGAACGGGACCGCATAAAAATCGTCTGTCTTCAGTTGCAACACACACTACCAAGTTCACACATTTTTGGTCATGTAGTGTGTGTGGTGTGTGTGTGTGTGTGTGTGTGTGTGTGTGTGTGTGTGTGTGTGTGTGTGTGTGTGTGTGTGTGTGTGTGTGTGTGTGTGTGTGTGTGTGTGTGTGTGTGTGTGTGTGTGTGTGTGTGTGTGTGTGTGTGTGTGTGTGTGTGTGTGTACAGTGCATTCGGAAAGTATTCAGACTCCTTGACTTTATACATTTTGTTACATTACAGCCTTATTCTGAAATGGATTCCCCTCATCAAACTACACACAATACCCCGAAAAGCGAAAAAAGTTTTTTAGACATTTTCCAAATGTATTAAAACTAAACAGAAATACCTTATTCACATACATATTCAACCCTTTGCTATGAGACTCGAAAATGAGCTCAGGTGCATCCTGTTTCCATTGATCATCCTTGAGACCTTGAGCTGTGGTAAATTCAGTTGATTGTACATGATTTGGAAAGGCACACACCTATCTATATAACGTCCCACAGTTGACAGTGCATGTCAGAGGAAAAACCAAGTCCTGAGGTCAAAGGAATTGTCCGTAGAGCTCTGAGATTTATTTTTCGAGGCACAGATCTGGGGAAGGGTACCAAAAAATGAAAACCGGGAACACTATCAAGAAGAGAATAGCAAAAGGAGTACAGGAAAAACACGCTGGTTGACTTGACTGACATACAAGATGAACTGGCACAGAGACACAGTAAACACAGGGATAAATACACTGGGGAATGTAAGCGACACCTGGAGGGGTGGAGACAATCACAGGAACAGGTGAAACAGATCAGGGCGTGACACATACAGGTGTGCCAAGCTTGTGTGCGACGCCCTATTATGGACAGACCTCTTCCCATTTTAGCAACCATTGAGTGTTTTGACCATGAAAGCTTGCTAAGTACAAGTCTGTTATAAGCTCTGAAGGGATGCTCTCCCGTCAGCACTCTTTATATTCTTGCAAAAACTAGGCATCTCTGCTGTCAGGGTGCAATAGGCTGATCATGACCTTGCATACATTGTTACTTTGGTCCAACGCCTAGAACCTATGTGATCCATTATTTCTGTTCTTCTATCAGTCCCTACCCTGAGAGCAGTCACAGAACATCCTAACACAATAACGAGAAACAATATGCTACATGTAGTCACGCATTTGGAGAGACAGAGAGGACACTAAACATTTCCACCACACTCCCTCTTTTTATCACCGTATGTGATAACATGTATTTTAATTCTTAACATACATTCAGTCCATCATCAGGAGTGTGTTTCGTAAATACTGATTCTTACAGACGAGCCATAACAAAAGGCAAAAATCCATCTTCATATTTTATTATTTTTCCGTTACTCTTTACATTGTAAGGATGTTGTTTTTTAACAACTTAATCTTTAAACCTTCGGGTACTTAATCAAACATGGATACTAACTCATGTTTGCATATTATCATCCATTATAAAGGGAAAGGGGAGTTCCCGGGGAGACAAGTTCTCAGTATCCCCTTCTTTAGTAGCATTGAACAGGATAGTTGCTGAGACTCGAGTTGCCATGGAAGTACAAATGGTCTTCCAACAAGAAAGCAAAATGATCAAACACATTAACCAAAAGATTCCAGCTATCACCCACCGAGCTCTCTAGGAACCCCAAGCTCCATTCAGCCAACCAGTAAACACCCACTCTGATTTCCCGGAATGAGACTTTGCAACAGTGTGAATGTAGTTCGCAAGATCAGTCACATTCGATGACACATCTGGGATAAAAGTGCACCATTCATCACCAAAGAGAGAACAAGTGCCCCCTTGACAAGCCAATAAGTAGTCAGCTGCCTCCCTGTTTTGCAGGGCCACCTTGCGGAGTGGTTTCACTTCCTCATTCAGTAGCATTTCTAATTTTCGCAACTTTAATAGCCAAATCTTTAATTTGATCTAAGGCACATGCAACTCCATATTGAGGCAGTAAAACACCAGTGAATCGGGAGAAGAAGGTCTGCACCTGATTGACATCTGCAAGGGATCGCTTATTAAAATGAGGGTTCGGCTGACGATAGTGCCTGAACAGAACCTTCAATTCTGTTTCAGTGTTTCCATGGACTCTCATGGCCGGCACCACAAACCCAACAGTACACGCCCCTTCCCAATGAAGTGGTAAACTGTAATAAGGAAATCGGCCACACAACCAATAGGTACCATTTGGGTCTCCTTTCAGTGCGGTAGACTTATTGTAAACAGAAATTGTATAACTCACATTTCCTGGTGCTCCTGTAACAGAATCATGTACTACAAGAGAGCAGGTATTGCTACCATTAACCAACATATTACAGTTACAAACATTTCCCCTAACCATCACACACACCCAAATGGTAGACAAGAAGACTTGAGGCTGTGATCGCTGCCGAAGGTGCTTCAACAAAGTACTGAGTAAAGGGCTAGCTGGATTGGACAGGATCTCTGAATGTTTGTCATGTACAGGGGAACTGCACTAAGACCAATCCTTAGAAGACTTGAGTAAGATCAAATCCGTTTTTAGATTTTTCTTTAAAAATAATATATTCAGTGCCTTCGAAAAGTATTCAGAGCCCTTGACTTGTCCCACATTATGTTAGGTTACAGCCTTATTCTAAAATGAATTAAATAATCCCCCCCATCAATCTACACACAATACCTCATAATGACAAAGCAAAAACATTTTTTTTAATGTTACCAAATTTATTTAAAAAAAAACTGAAATATTACATTTACATAAGTTTTCAGACCTTTTACTCAGACCCTTTACTCAGTACTTTGTTGAAGCACCTTTGGCAGTCAAGGGGTCTGAATACTTCCCGAAGGCACTGTGTATATATATATATTTACACAGTACTGTGAAAAAGTATTTGCCCCTTTCTGATTTTCTCTATTTTTGCATATTTTTTATTCTGAATGTTATCAGATCTTCAACCAAAACCTGATATTAAATAAAGGGAACCTGAGTGAACAAATAACACAACAATTACATATTTAACTTATTTAATAAACAAAGTTATGCAACACCCAATTCCCCTGTGTGAAAAAAGTAATTGCCCCCTTATACTCAAAACTGGTTATGCGACCTTTAACTGCAATGTATGCAACCAAATGCTTCCTGTAGTTGTTGATCAGTCTCTCACATCACTGTGGAGGAATTTTGGAATGCAGAATTGCTTTAACTCAGCGACATTTGTGGGTTTTCAAGCATGAACTGCTCGTTTCAAGTCTTGCCACAACATCTCAATTGCGATTAGGTCTGAACTTTGACTAAGCCATTCACATTTTTAGCTTTTTAACCATTTTCATGTTGACTTGATTGTGTGTTTTGGATCATTGTCTTGCTGCATGACCAAGCTGCACTTCACCTCACTGACGGATGGCCTGGCATTTTCTTGTCGAATTCTCTGATACAGAATTCAAGGTTCCTTCTATTATGGCAAGTCGTCCAGGTCCTGAGGCAGCAAAGCATCCCCAAACCATCACACTACCACCACCATGCTTGACCGTTGGTATGAGGTTCTTACTGTGTAATGTAGTGTTTGGTTTCGCCAGACAAAAAGTTTGCCAAAAAGCACCTGGAAGCACCTGCATGATCATCAAGACTCTTGGAAGAATTTTCTACGGACAGATGAGTCAAAAGTAGAACTTTTTGGATGACATGGGACCTATTATTTTACAGAAAACAAACTAACAACAGACTTTCAGCATGCTTATAGGGAAGGGCACTCAACATGTTCGGCACTGACACAGATGACTGATGATTGGCTGAAAGAAATTGATAATAAGAAGATTGTTGGAACTGTTCTGTTAGACTTCAGTGCAGCTTTTGATATCATTGATCGTAACCTATTACTGAAAAAACGTAGGTGTTAAGGATTTGCATCCTCTGCCTTAATATGGATTGAGAGTTACCTATTTAATAGAACACAGAGGGTTTTCGTTTATGGAAGCCTCTCTCATGTAAAGTCAGTTGAGTGTGGTGTACCGCAAGGCAGCCGGCTAGGGCCATTATTGTTTTTCTGTTTTTACAAATGACCTTCCACTGACCTTGAATAAAGCCTTTGTGTCTATGTACGCCGACAACTCAACAGTATAGACGTCAGCTGCAACAGTAAAATAAATAACTTAGACACTTAACACAGAGCTCCAGTCAATTTTAGAATGGGTAACTAGTGTAGTGGAAATGTTTAGTATCCTCTCTGTCTCTGCAAATGCGTGACTACATGTAGCATATTGTTTCTCGTTATTGTGTTAGGACGTTCTGTGACTGCTCTCAGGGAAGAGCATGCAAGGAAAATTCCCGTCTGACCAAAGACGGCGAGGACGCACTCAGACCAGATACTAACTGTGGGCTGCCCTGGAGAAAACACATCATCTGCGAAACCTGGAAAGACTGACAAGTGAATTTCAGTAAGTCAACTTAAAAAAACTGGTTTGAGAAGCTTAGAAAAGGATCCAGAGTCCCATAAGGGGACTAGGTGGGGGTAGAGAGACCCCATCGTAAACGTTGTCTGTAGGTTTTCAGGGAACACTTTCATAGTTCTGGGAACTATATGGCAGTTCTGGGAACACCATTTTAGGATTTAGAGAATTGTAAGTGATTGAGTGGAATGATTTTTGTATGATTGACTAATTTACGGAAAAAGGGAAATGAGTTCCCAGAATGATTGCGTTATGAGTAGAGTAATGCAAATTGATCATGTATAATTAGAAGTAGTCGTGGGGAAAAGTACAAGTAGATGTGAAGACCCAGATTTGTCAAGAAAGGGACCCAGTAAAGGGATGGCAAAGAAATTTGGTAAAGGGGTACTGTGTCCGACAGAAGATTGGACAGCATGGAATGACCTCACGAAAGATGCTGTGAAGTTTGAAGAAGAGGTGAGAGCAATCATTGCCATGTATAACCCGACCACCCGTGAAATTGAGGAAATACTCTGTCGGTGTTTGAAGTTCAAGTGGAACCAGTGTAAGGGAGGCTGGAACAGTGATGCAGTCAGAGCCAACCGTGCTGACCAACTTAATGCTGTGTTTGATCATGTAAAGACAACATATCCAAAGAACACAGATCGGCAGAAAATACATTCCACCATGATGAAGGCCGATGAGAGCTTTGAGGACTATCAGGAACGAATGGAGAAGAGCTTCCTCCAGCATCCTGGTCTGACCCCTGACCAAGAACCATATGGCAGCCTGCTGTGCCATGCCAAAGAAGCATGGATACATCCTACATGCATTGGGTGGGAGACAAAGAACCTCGCTGATGTCAAATCTCACATCACCCATGCAGAAAGACAGATCAAGTCGAAGAACTCAAAGACTGGTGCTAAACTACAAGCTGCACAGTTGATGTTTTTCGCTGGAGGAGGAGGAGGAGGAAGAGGATACCGTGGAGGTCAAGGACGAGGTTGAGGAGGAGGTAGAGGAAGGGTAAGAGGCAGAGGGCGAGGAGCACAAGGCGCCTCTGAAGGGAGAGACTGGAGCTGCTATAACTGTGGCGGGGGTAGAGAGACCCTGTCGGCAACATTGTCTGTAGGTATTCAGGTAGCACTTACATAGTTCTGGGAACTACATGCAAGTTCTGGGAACACCATTTTAGGATTTAGAGAATAGTAAGTGATTGATTGGAATGATTTTTGTATGACTGATTCATTTACTGATAAAGGGAAATTATTTCCCAGAATGATTGTGTTAGGGGATTCTTTCCTGCCTCAGAACCTGGACGACATGCCTTAATATAAGGAACAAACTATGAATTATGCTCTGCATCAGAGAAAACGACAGGAAAATGTCAGGCCATCCGTCTGTAAGCTAAAGTGCTGCTGGGTCAATCAAGTCTACGTGAAAATGGTTAAAAAGCAACATATTTTATGTTCTGGAAAAGTCAAAGTCCAGGCCTAATCTCAATTGAGATGTTGCGGCAGGACTTGAAAAGAGCAGTTAATGCTTGAAAATGTCGCTGAGTTAAAGCAGTTCTGCATGCAAGAATGGGCCAAAATTCCTTTACAGTGATGTGAGAGAACAACTACAGGAAGTGTAGTTGTGGCACAACCAATTATTGAGTTTAAGGGGCAATGACTTTTTCACACAGGGGAATTGGGTGTTGCAAAACTTTGTTAATTAAATGAATAGAATAAGTATACATTTTTCTTGTTATTTGTAAACTCAGGTTCCCTTGATCTAATATTAAGTTGTGGTTGAAGATCTGATTACACTCAGTATTAAAAATATAGATAATCAGAAAAGGGGCAAATACTTTTTCACAGCACTGTGTGTGTGTGTGTGTGTGTATATGTATATATATATATATATATATATTATCCAATCAAGCCGAATCAAGGATTACTTGATTAATCATCTCCTAATATAGTAATATGTAAATGTGTGAGTTCCAAAAATCCAATGACATGGCAGCTAATGATAATATTGTGTATAGTTATTATAACAATACTTATATAGTGTATACGTATTATAACAATAGTTATTTTAAGAAATGTACACTGCTTCCCAAAATGGAACATTTATTATATATGTGGCTGACATTGACATACGGTCTAAAACTCACACAAAAGATTCAGACAACACATTTAAATCTCTCCAAATTGAATACAGTAGATTTGGAATTGAATCATTAACAAAAACAAAAGATTCGGGTGTTATAATGGTTCCGATCATTTAAGTTTTGTATGGCACCCATAATTCACTGCTTTAATATCCCATAAACAAGTCAAGTTGCTATTGACATCCCCGCTGTGCATGTGGCATCTGTGATAATTCTCTGTCACCTAAAATAAGTCCTGCAGCAGTTTTGTGGAGCATTGTTGTATTAAATTAACTGGAGGGCAGCCAGAAACAGAAAGAGTGAATATGGAGGACAGGCATTTTAACTCTGTTCTACACAGCCATGTTAATGGACTTCTATTGTTGCAGTAATGAAAACATAATACTGTGCTGCAGAAAGAGAGAGATGTTCTGGACTCTTCACACTGAGAGACAACCAGCAGGATAAAGTTTACCCTGGAAACTGATCCGTAGTCAGTTATGTTTTCCCTCCCTAATGCTAACGAACAGGGGGGGGGGGGGGGGGCATTAAAGCTGATCCTAGATCTGTGTTTATAGGGCTATGCTAACTTCTATCCAACAGCAGAGAGAAACAGTGCAGACAGTATTCAGAGAAGAGACTGAACCTCCACCGTCATCATCACTGCTTTTAATTCCCGCATTAGAAATGATCGATAAGCCAATCAATTAGATCTGTTAGACGCATCGCTGATGGAGGTTATACCAGCATAGCATATTTTAACTCAGCAGAGTAATGCATTTGTCTGTCAGATGTCTGCCAGCTGTAACCACAGGCTGCTGACAGCGACACAACCACAGGGAGGCACCTGACTCAGCATGGAGAGGACCAGGTCCAGCTCTCTGCTCTGGACCAGACTCCTGTCTCATATCAGACCCAGAGATGGCTCATTATTTAACTAGGCAAGTCAGTTAATAAAAAATTCTTATTTACAATGACAGCCTACCTCAGCGAAACCCGGACAAAACTGGGCCAATTGTGCACCGCCCTGCGGTACTCCCAATCCCGGCCAGATGTGATGCAGCCTGGATTTGAACCAGGTACTGTAGTGATACCTCTTGCACTAAGATGCAGTGCCTTAGACCACTGCACCACTCAGGAGCCCCAAATCCATCAACATGACCGTCTTGGCCAGGTCTCCTAAACTCAATGGGACGTTATTTAACCTAAATAAAGGTTCAACCAAAAACATTCTTTCAAATTTTTCTCCCTTGAAAAAATGTATTTATTTGATACGCAAAATTTAAAAAAGATATCTCATAGATCGGGGCGGCAGGTGGCCTAGTGGTTAGAGCGTTGGGCCAGTGACCAAAAAGTTGCTGGATTAAATCCCCGAGCTGACAAGGTAAACATCTGTCGTTCTGCCCCTGAACAAGGCAATTAACCCACTGTTCCCCCAGTAGGCCGCCATTGTAAATAAGAATTTGTTCTTAACTGACTTGCCTAGTTAAATAAAATAAATGAAAATGTATGTATTTTCTTCAAGTTTAGGCTTTAGATCAATGATCAAAGTCAGAGCATAGGGTGCATCTCAGTATGAGGGCATTTCATCAGTGGTATGTATCCCTAGGTTTAGGGATACATACAGTTGAAGTAGGAAGTTTACATACACTTAGGTTGGAGTCATTAAAACTCATTTTTCAACCACTCCACAAATTTCTTGTTAACAAACTATAGTTTTGGCAAGTCGGTCAGGACATCTACTTTGTGCACGGCACAAGTAATTTCTCCAACAATTGTTTACAGACAGATTATTTCACTTATAATTCACTGTAACCCAATTCCAGTGGATCAGAAGTTTACATACACTAAGTTGACTGTGCCTTTAAACAGCTTGGAAAATTCCAGAAAATTATGTCATGGCTTTAGAAGCTTCTGATAGGCTAATTGACATCATTTGAGTCAATTGGAGGTGTACCTGTGGATGTATTTCAAGGCCTACCTTCAAACTCAGTGCCTCTTTGCTTGACATCATGGGAAAATCAAAAGAAATCAGCCAAGACCTCAGAAAAAACATTGTTGACCTCCACAAGTCTGGTTCATCATTGGGAGCAATTTCCAAACGCCTGAAGGTACCACGTTCATCTGTACAAACAATTGTACACAAGTATAAACAACATGGGACCACGCAGCCGTCATACCTCTCAGGAAGGAGACGCATTCTGTCTCCTAGTGATGAACGTACTTTGGTGCAAAAAGTGTAAATCAATTCCAGAACAACAGCAAAGGACCTTGTGAAGATGCTGGAGGAAATAGGTACAAAAGTATCTATATCCACAGTAAAACGATCTTCCAAATGGACAATGACCCCAAGCATAATTCCAAAGTTGTGGCAAAATGGCTTAAGAACTACAAAGTCAAGGTATTGGAGTGGCCATCACAAAGCCATGACCTCAATCCCATAGAAAATTTGTGGGCAGAACTGAAAAAGCGCATGCGAGCAAGGAGGCCTACAAACCTGACTCAGTTACACCAGCTCTGTCAGGAGGAATGGGCCAAAATTCACCCAGCTTATTGTGGGAAGCTTGTGGAAGGCTACCTGAAACATTTGACCTAAGTTAAACAATTTAAAGGCAATGCTACCAAATACTAATTGAGTGTATGTAAACTTCTGACCCACTGGGAATGTGATGAAATAAATAAAGCTGAAATCAATCATTCTCTCTCCTATTATTCTGACATTTCACATTCTTAAAATAAAGTGGTGATCCTAACTGACCTAAGACAGGGAATTGTTACTCAGATGAAATGTCAGGAATTGTGAAAAACTGAGTTTAAGTATATTTGGCTAAGGTGTATGTAAACGTCCAACTTCAACTGTACATAAATGCACCATAAGAAATGACTGGAGCATTTTGCAGGGAGGACAGTGTGGGAGGACAGTGTACTGAAAAAGCTACAAAAAGTGTGATTATGAAGGCTCTGGACACCAAATCTACTATTATACTGAAGGAGAAGAGGAAAGGAGAAGAGGTCCGTGGTTATGTACGTATCACGCCCACTAGGTGGTATCTTAGTCAGCTACTGAGTTCATTAACAGAGAACTATTTTTGTCAACAACAAAAACAAAACCAGCAAACAACACATCATTTGTTTATTTGCTTCTTTACAAAGTGCTTCTGAAAGACATCCAAAATACTGACAAAGAAAGTTCATACAGAGTGATAAATTGTGCTTTTGTTAAGTCCATCTCACACTATATTATTCACAGCAAGGGAGAAACCCTGTACACATTTCTCACTTCCGAAATGTGGATCTATTTATTGAAATCAAATCTACTAAACATTCATATTTAAATCAGCGTTCACATCTACACAATGTGGTTGCATATTTGCATAAATACAAGTTTTGTGTTCACTTTGCATAGACCTTTCAGTTTAGGTGACATACGGTATAATGGTTAAATTCCCAATATGTCACTATTCTGACATATTCTAAGGAGACCTTGTTGCAGAATCGCCACCACATTGTTTGACAATATTTCATGCACACCAACCAAATTGAGGTGTAAATAATAATCCAATCCATTTGACGTTTACACCGGTAACAGATGTAGCTAATGAGAACTTCGGGTTCTACAACCCGCTAAACTGCATCCCCAGAAGTACGCTCAGCATTGAAACGGTTAAATACTGTAGATATCTATTGTGTTGTGTTCTTATTCACTATTCACTAATATTAGTAAAAGTTCTAGGTGACCGTGACATATCGATCAAATGCACCCCAAGAATATCCTAGACAGCATATCACATTCAAAATATGGAATGGTAAACATTTCTGTGAAACAGTTAATAATAAATAGCCTTAATCTAATTCATAATTCCACTACAAAACTACAAAAAGATCAACATCAGCAATATAACAGCAAGCTTTACAAAATGTCTCAGAAGAGGGATAATTTTCGAAAGAAAAACGAAAGAAAATAGTCAATTACAGCAGACAAAGATCTGAAATAAGTCACATATAAAGCCACATCGCTTCACTCGCACCGCAACACACGCACGCACGCACGCACGCACGCACGCACGCACGCACGCACGCACGCACGCACGCACGCACGCACGCACGCACGCACGCACGCACGCACGCACGCACGCACGCACACACACACACACACACACACACACACACACACACACACACACACACACACACACACACACACACACACACACACACACACACACACACACACACACACACACACACACACACACACACTGCTGCTACTGTCTATTATCTATCCGGTTGCCTAGTTTATTCTATTTATTTATGGCCAGACAATTATTTTATTTGATTTAGTATCTAATCTTCAACTCTGCATTGTTGGAAAAGGACCCGTAAGTTAGCATTTCACTGTTAGCCTACACCTGTTGTCTACCACGCATGTTTTTTAAACTATGTATTGGGCTTCTGTGAAATCTGTATTTTTGCATGTCAATGCAATCATAACACTTTAAAACACAGCTGTTTATTCCATTAGATGAAATGCTATTCAGCCTTTTATAAGTCTCTTTGATGCTTGAACCTGTGCTCTAGAGAAACCAGGGCTGTGTTCATTATCAGGGCCCGTAACAGAAAAACCCAATCTCAGTCCATTTTCTTCTGTTCGGTGCCTAATGAACACGATCCTAACAGGACCTGTGAAACAAAAGCTGTCAATCAGTGTCACCAGTCACCAGAATCCATAGCAAAGTCCTCCAGCTCGCTCATGGTGATGATATCACGGTGGGGGGCGGGGTTAGTATCATCAACGTCCACTGCGC
Source organism: Salvelinus alpinus (assembly GCF_045679555.1). Taxonomy (NCBI): domain Eukaryota; kingdom Metazoa; phylum Chordata; class Actinopteri; order Salmoniformes; family Salmonidae; genus Salvelinus; species Salvelinus alpinus. The sequence continues at coordinate 4,269,756 of NC_092117.1, forward strand.
CTTTGTCCAGCTGGTTGTGTGTGTCGTACGCAGCGTGTGTGTCATGGGCAGTGCGTGCGTCATGAGCTGTGTCCATGTAAGGTGTCTGCTCTTGGCTGTAGCTCTGTCCATATGTCTCTCTCTCCATTATCTCCTCCTCTCCTTCATAACACTGGTTGCTCCAGCCCTCCCCCTGCCTCTCTCCCTCCTCTGCCCAACCCTGACTCTCCTCTGTGGGCTGTGGGTCCTGGGTGGGAGACACCAAGGCAGACACCCCAGAGAGAGACCTGTGAGTGGGCAGGGATGAAACGGGCATGGGCTGGTATCTCTGGGGGTATCCCTGGTAGAGCACATAGGGCCGGCTGGCTGGATGAGCCTGGGGCTGGGTGTATGGGGGATATGTTTGGGGTTGGGGCTGGGTGTATGAGTCTTCGGGGAGGGACTGGGGATAACACTGTGGCTGGGGCTGAGACAGAGAGCCTCCCTGACCTGGCTGACGGACATTCAGTTGGACGTACTTCCTCGTCTCTGGGTCAAAGAAGGTCTTGGTCTTCACCTGGACAGGCATGTCCACCACAAAGTACTGACCAGACCCCGGGTCCTGTAGAACCTTCTTCTGGGTTAAACCTTGGGTGAAGTGCTGGGGGAGGCTGAGGGAGGGTGGGGAAGGGTAGTAGGGGTCTACGTGGTACTGAGGGACATTCAGGGGGGAGGCCAGGGGTGAGACAAGGTGTCTGGGGTGAGCATGGTGGTGGTGGGTGGGGGAGGAGGGCACACTGGCCACTTGCGTTGTGACTCGGGGGTGGGAGACAGGGGCTTTGGCGTGGGGGGAGGTGTGGAAGGATGGGTGATGAGTGGATCCTAAATCAGTTGGAGAACAGGGGACACTGGAGATGTGAGTTGGGGCAAGGGGCAGAGAGATAGGGGCAGCGAAATGGGGGGAGGCAAGAGCGTGACGGTTGGAGGATCGTAGCTCTGAGGGTGAGGAGGGGACACTAGCGACTGCATGGACCGGTTTCCTCACTAAGTCAGTAATGCTGTCTGTCTCAGTCTTCGACTCTTTCTTTATCCTGCGGGTTGTGAGCCTCTTGGCTCTCCGTAGAGCTTTCTCACTCTTAGGAGGAACAGTCGGGGGCTTCCCCAGTGGCCGTCCTACGTCACTGATAAAACTACAGGCTGAATCTGGCCTGCTATAGCCCCCCCTGCTGGCGAACTCAGAGTCAGACAGGTCGGCTACACTGGTGGCATAACTCTCAACATCCCCAGACATGTTGCTGATCATCGAGCGAGAGTCATCGTCGTCCAGAGCCACATTCCTCCTGGATAGGAGCCTGGAGTAAGGGTATGTGTACGTGGTCTCCGAGGGGGCGGTGAACTCTTTCGAGGGCTGAGTCTCTCGGATGCGGGGGAGTCGGTGTGACGAGATGGCGGAGTCATGATACACAGGAGTCCCGGCGCTCTCTCTCAGCCTTTCATGTACGCTCTCTCCTGTCCTCTCAAGCTCCTCGTCTCCCATCTCTGATCCGCTCCAGAGGGCTGAGCCCACCTTGAACTCTTCTCCAAAGCTCTTGTGGAAGAGTGGTTTGACGGACTTGGTGAGAGAGGAGCCTCTGAAGGTGTTGTCTTTGACTCTGAACATGGTGGGCTTGCCCCCGAGGGCAGGGGAGGAGGTGTTGGAGCGGGTGGAAGGGGGGGCAGGGGAGGTAGGGAGGTGAGGTCTACCACAGGACTCCCAGTCCTCAAGGTCCCCCCTGCGTGGGGAAGGCTGGGGGGAGAAGAGGGGTATGTCCCTGGGTCTGGTTTGACCCTCAGGGCTGCTGATGGAGTAATACTGGAGAGCATCCATCTTCTCCTTCTCTCTCTGTCTCGCCCTCTGCTTCTCCTCTTTCTTCTCCTCCTCTCTCTGTCGCTGTGGGTCTCTCCTCTCCTTCTCTTTCCTCTCTTTCTCGTTCTGTCTCGCCATCTTTTCCTCATCTCTTTGTCGCTGTTGCTCTCTCCTCTCCTCTTTCCTCTCCTCTTCTTTCTGTTTCACCATCCTCTCCTCCTCTTTCTTTTCCTGCTCTCTCCGTTGCTGTTCCTCTCTCCTTTCCTCCTCTTTCTGTCTCGCCATCCTCTCCTCTTCTCTCTGTCTCGCCTTCCTCTCCTCTTTCTTCTCCTCCTTCCCTCTCTGTCGCTGTTGATTTGTAATATCCTCCTCTTTCTGTCTCACCCTCCTCTCCTCCTCTTTCTTCTGTTCTTTCTGTCGCTGTAGCTCTCTCCTCTCCTCTTTCATCTCCCCCTCTTTCATCCCCTCTATCTGTCGTTGTTCCCCTATCCTCTCCTCTTTCCCCTCCTCCTCTTTCTGTCTCACCATCCTCTCCTCTTCTATCTTTGTCGCTCTCCTCTCCTCCTCTTTCCTCTCCTCTTCTTTCTGTCTCACCATCCTCTCTCCTTCTCTCTGTCTTGCCCTCTCCTCCTTTTTTCTCTGTTGCTCTCTCCTCTCTTCCTCTTTCAGATCCTCCTCTTTCTGTCTTGCTATCCTCTCCTCTTCTCTCTGTCTCACCCTCCTCAACTCCTCTTTCCTCTCCTCCTCTATCTGTCTCACCCTCCTCCCCTCCTCTTTCTTCTCCTCTTTCTGTCGCTGTTGTTCTATTCTGTCCTTCTCCTCCTCTTTCTGTCTCACCACCCTCTCCTCCTCTTTCTTCTCCTCCTCTTTCTGTCGCTGTTGCTCTCTCATCTCCTCCTCTTTCTGTCTTGCCATTCTCTCTTCTTCTCTCTGTGTCGCTCTCCTCTCCTCCTCTTTCCTCTCCTCTTCTTTCTGTCTCACCATCCTCTCCCCTTCTCTCTGTCTTGCCCTCTCCTCATTTTTTCTCTGTTGCTCTCTCCTCTCTTCCTCTTTCAGATCCTCCTCTTTCTGTCTTGTTATCCTCTCCTCTTCTCTCTGTCTCGCCCTCCTCAACTCCTCTTTCCTCTCCTCCTCTATCTGTCTCACCCTCCTCTCTTCCTCTTTCTTCTCCTCTTTCTGTCGCTGTTGTTCTATTCTGTCCTTCTCCTCCTCTTTCTGTCTCACCACCCTCTCCTCCTCTTTCTTCTCCTCCTCTTTCTGTCGCTGTTGCTCTCTCCTCTCCTCCTCTTTCTGTCTTGCCATTCTCTCTTCTTCTATCTTTGTCGCTCTCCTCTCCTCCTCTTTCCTCTCCTCTTCTTTCTGTCTCACCATCCTCTCCCCTTCTCTCTGTCTTGCCCTCTCCTCATTTTTTCTCTGTTGCTCTCTCCTCTCTTCCTCTTTCAGATCCTCCTCTTTCTGTCTTGCTATCCTCTCCTCTTCTCTCTGTCTCGCCCTCCTCAACTCCTCTTTCCTCTCCTCCTCTATCTGTCTCACCCTCCTCTCCTCCTCTTTCTTCTCCTCTTTCTGTCGCTGTTGTTCTATTCTGTCCTTCTCCTCCTCTTTCTGTCTCACCACCCTCTCCTCCTCTTTCTTCTCCTCCTCTTTCTGTCGCTGTTGCTCTCTCATCTCCTCCTCTTTCTGTCTTGCCATTCTCACTTCTTCTATCTGTGTCGCTCTCCTCTCCTCCTCTTTCCTCTCCTCTTCTTTCTGTCTCACCATCCTCTCCCCTTCTCTCTGTCTTGCCCTCTCCTCCTTTTTTCTCTGTTGCTCTCTCCTCTCTTCCTCTTTCAGATCCTCCTCTTTCTGTCTTGCTATCCTCTCCTCTTCTCTCTGTCTCGCCCTCCTCTCCTCCTCTTTCTTCTCCTCTTTCTGTCGCTGTTGTTCTATTCTGTCCTTCTCCTCCTCTTTCTGTCTCACAACCCTCTCCTCCTCTTTCTTCTCCTCCTCTCTCTGTCGCTGTTGCTCTCTCCTCTCCTTCTCCTTCTTCTCTTCCTCTCTCTGTCTCACCATCTTCTCCTCTTCTCTCTGTGTCGCTCTCCTCTCCTCCTCTTTCTTCTCTTCCTCTCTCTGTCTCGCCATCTTCTCCTCTTCTCTCTGTCTCTTCCTCCTCTCCTCCGCTTTCTTCTCCTCTCTCCGTCGCTGTTGCTCTCTTCTCTCTTCCTCTTTCCTCTCGACTTCTTTCTGTCTCGCAATCACCATCCTCTCCTCATCTCTCCATCTTACCTTCCTCTCCTCCTCTTTCCTCTCCTCTTTGTTTCTCATCATCCTCTCCTCCTCTCTCTGTCTTGTCTTCCTCTCCTCTTTCCTCTGCTCCTCTCTCTGTCTCTCTCTCCTCTCCTCTCTCTTCTCCATGCTATATATGTCTCCCAGAGAGGCCTGTGTTGCATGTGTTTTCTCCATATATTGCGTTGCCTCTGTAGGGGAGAACAGGTCTTTTCCAGGCATGTCAACATGGGTGGGTTGGGTCGGTTGTTGTGAGAAAGAGGGGTTTCTGGTCTTAACGTCAACCAACATCCCTTTCTTTCTCTGTTCCTGCTCCATGGAAGACAACACTCCTATCTTAGCCTCCGTGATTAGTTTGGAGGGAATCTCTGGTTCTTTCACAGATACCTCTTCTTTCCTCGTCATCCCTCCGGTCACCGGGTGGTCTTCCTGTTCAGCTGTAAAGACTGGACATCTACTGCGGAGAGTCTGTATCATGGGAAAATATCCATCCTTTCTGCTTGGACTGTCCACGTTAGGAGGGGAATCTTCTTCTGTAGAGATCACCTTTAGTCTGGCGTAGTCTGCGATGGCAGTAGGGACAGTAGGCAGCACCTTCTGTCTTGGTTTCACCTCTGGTTTACGAGACACTTTTTCACTTGGAAGTGCTGGGTTATGCTCTCTCTCTTTTGCGATTGTTTCCACATTGCTGTTCTCACTCACACCTGACAGAACACGGATGGCTATGCTATCAATGTGAACATTGTTGTCACCAGTGGGTTTCTCTGCTCCTGAAGAAACATGTTTGGTAATTGAGTGACTTTCGGTAGTTTTGTGGTTGTCAATCTCACTTATTGATGATACAACATGGATTGTAATACTTTCTATGTGTACATTCTCCACTTGGCCATCTTGAACACTGATGTCTTCGCCACCTTGAATGACACTGCTCTTTGCCATTTCCACCGCTGCAAGGTCGGCCTTGCCGATGCTTTCATTAGTAGGATGGTTGTTATTTGCGTAGTCGTTAGGGTTTCTTGCGGCGATGCTATGTTTAAAGAGGAGAGGTTGAGTTTCAGCCAACTGTTTATTTTTAGCCGATTTGACCTCTGCTGAGCGTCCATCTTTAACTGCAGGGGTGTCATCGAGTAGAGTTTCCCTCTGAGACTTATCTCTCCCATACGATTTAGGAATCTCCCGTGAACAATTCTCGTTCCTCACAGATCTGGCCTTTTTTTCGGGATCTTTCTTTGTGGTTTCAGGTGCACTTCTAGCCTGCTTACCACTTATAACACATTCTGTTTTAGGTTCACCGTTCCCTTCTGGCAACTGTGTTTGCTGTTTAACTCTGGCCTTTTCTGTAATTACAGGCTCAGCAAATGTGGTGTCTTCCCTTTTGCTTGTTACAATTGATCTAACTTCATTTTCTGAAACGCTTTCATCTGCAATGGGAGCCATGGCTGGAGGAGTCTCTTGTTTCAAATGGCCTGAATTTTTGCTGGGAAGTTGACCTGAGCTGAGTTCATTTTTATTGGAAATAATTGCCTCTTTTTCCATGTTTATCTTATCTTTTACTGGGGCGGGTTGATGTGGAGTAGAAACGTTGTCTTCATTCACCGAGGGTTCTCTTATGGTCACCATTATCCCCATGATCTGCAAACTGTCACCAGAAATGGCCTCATTTTTACTTTCCTCCTTCTTTGACTGACGCCCTTCCTTTTCAATTACATCACTGACCTTTGACCTGTTCATGGCCTGTTCCAGTGATGCTCTTGACTGTTGACCGTCACTGACAGCCGATGCTTCAGTTTTAGCTGTCTCTTTATGTTCTGATTGAGGTGCTTCCTTCCTGATGCTGAGTTGGCTGTTTGTTTGTTTTTCACCCCTGGATGGATTATTTTTAACGCTCTTCACTTCCTGTCCATTCTGACCTCTCTCTCTCTGTTCCTGGTGCTTGGTGGGGTTTCTTGATAAGAGTCTGTCTCGTTTACCAAAACCTTTCTCTTTGATGGCTGAGATCTCCTTTTCAGCGTGGGCCTTCAGTTTCGACGTCAGTATCTCTTGCTTGGTCTGGCCTTTCTCTTTTAGTGACAGAGCTCTGAATGAGGACGGATGGACGTCTTTCATCATTGCTACAGTCGGGTCAGCCGGCGTCGTCTTACTCTCGATCTGACTGGCCAGTTTGAATTGTTTGGATGACTCGCTGTACACCCATTGGCCCTCATTCCCCCGCTCATGTTCATTAGTGGCAAGTGCATCCCTCGGAGTCTTTTTACAGTCATCTGTCGCAGCTACATCCTTAGAGGGCTGTTTGTTTCCCTTAGCTGAAACTGCATGACTGAACCCGTATTTCTCTCTCAATCTGTTGTAGTCATCTCCCCCCCTGTCTACCCTTTCACACCTGCTGATGGGAGAGACATCGTTCGGTTGGAGTGTTTTGTTCTCGGCCTTTGCAGATATGTTGAGATTGGTGAATTTGTCGCCCGCTGCTGAAACAGCTTTGTTGGCAGTGTGCTTTCTCTCTCTCAGTCGCTCTCTCTTCACCTGTTCATAGTCTCTGGTAGTGAGGATATCATTTATGCCGTATCGGTCCTCGCTGGCTGACCATGAACTGCACTGGGCGGGTTCATCATGCTCTGCTTTAGCTGACTCTGCTTTAGCAGTTTCTGCTTTAGCCTGTTCTGTTTTGGCTAACTCTGCTTTAGCTAACTCTGCTTTAGCTAACTCTGCTTTAACCAACTCTGCTTTAACCAACTCTGCTTTAACCAACTCTGCTTTAACCAACTCTGCTTTAACCAACTCTGCTTTAGCTAATTCTGCTTTAGCTTGTTCCCCTTGAGTTTTAGCTAACTCTTCTTTATCTTTCTCTACTTTAGCCAACTCTGTTTTTGCTAGCTCTGATTTCACTTTCTCTGCTTTAGATTGTTCTGCTTGAGCTTTAGCTAACTTTGCTTTAGCTAGTTTAGCCTTAGCAAGATCTGCTTTTGCTTGTTCTGTTTGAGCTTTTGCTAACTCTACTTTAGCTAGTTCTGCTTTAGCTTGCTCTGTTTTGTTTTGTTCTGTTTTAGGTAACTCAGTTTTAGCTTTCTCTGCTATAGCACTCACTGATTTAGCTTGTTCTGTTTTAGCCTTCTCTGGTTTCACTTGTTCTGCTTTAGCCTGCTCTGCTTTAGCTAACTCGGTTCTAGCTTTCTCTGCTTTTTCTAGTTCTGCTTTAGCTTTAGCTTGAGTTAACTCTGATTTAGCTTGTTCTGCTTTAGCTAACTCTGCGTTAGCTAACTCTGCTTTAGCTATATCTGCTTGAACTTGTTCTGCTTTATCTAGCTCTGCTTTTACTTGCTCGATTTTAGCCTGTTTTGATTTAGCTAACACTGCTTTATCTTGCTCTAATTTAGCTTGTTCTGCTTCAGCTAGCTCTGCTTCAGCTAGCCCTGTTGTGTGCATCTTACTGGGGTCATTTGTAGTACTTTTGGGATATTGGTGACTGTTAATTGCAATAATTTCTCCATTTGTCTGTTGCAGTATTGCAGCGGTCCTGTCGGTATACTGATTGTGATCTTTTGCACATTGTGCTGTTGTAGCTGCACTGTCTCTGTATTGTCTGTTCTCATTCTTGTATGATGAACTCCACTGTATATCCTGGTCATATTGTTGTTTATCTACATATCCTTCGTGTCCGGGTAGTTTGTTGTCTTCCACCCATGGGGCATGTGGTTTTCTCTGAACAGGTTGCTCTCTTTCTGTCAGGGTGTTATGGACTGTATATGTCTTATCGCCCTCCGAATACAGACTCTGTTTCCTGTGGTCTTGTCCTGTACCCCTGTACAGGTGATCATTTTGGTTCTGACGCTTCTCTTTGGTGGTGAGAGGTTCCTCATTGGCTCGATACTGATCTACAGTTCCATACTTGTCCATAAAAGTCCCAGAATAGCATTGCTCTTCTACGGTGTCGCTGATGATCTGCTGACTAAGAGGGCAGACTGTGTTTTGAGCGAATCTGTTTGACAGTTCCTCCTGATTGGCCAGTGTGTGGTCAGGAACCGGAAGCATTTCCTTATATGGAAGGATATTTTGAGCTCTTAAGACTTCACCAGCTGGATGCAGCCTTCCATCAGATGCATTCGGCTCCCCCTGTTCTCTCTTTTCTTGTTGTCCATATATATTCCACTCATTTCCATATTTCTGGTTTGGGTCCTGCTTCAGTGTAGCTGCTCTGTGTGAGGGTAGAGACTGTTTGTCTTTTTCGATTAGCGCAGCGATCTCCCCTTTCCATGGAGGCACTTCTGTTGTAACATTCACACCCAAACCATATTTGTTCTCTCTTACTTGCTCATATCCACCTGCCTTTGTGTATCTCTCTACCGTAGTCTGGTTTGTATTGGGCTCAATACTTTGTTTGGATACTAGTGCGTCTCTGTTTGCAGTGTTGGTTTGGTTTGGAGTGATTCCATCTGTCCTGTAAGTGTCTAGGACTGCTGGGGGTGGGTTAGGGGTAGAATTAGGGCTAGGGTAAGGTTTGGGCTTAGTGTTAGGGAGGTGCGAGCTCACTGTGGGAAGGGTGTTGTCTCGGCCTGGTTTCGTGGGGCTGACTTGCTCATACATATCATTTTGGAGGAGCTCAGTCCTACTTATTTCATCGGATTTAATAAATTGTGATAACCCACCTTGGCCGTTCTGACTGGTAGTGAGCGGATCTCTGTTTCTGCAGTTTCCACTGTACTCCTGACGGTAAACCATCTCCTCCTGAGTCTGAGACAACTTCACTGCCTGATAGGCCTCTAGTTTACTAGTGTCAGTGTAATCCAACTGTTGGTCAGAGTGTGCAGTGGTTGGCTGCAATGAGGGGCTATACTGTGGGTTGGTATGGGGGTGAAATGAAGTGTCTATTGCATTGGGCTCCTCCTGTACTACCACCTGGGGAACAGGGATGTCTAAGTAGGCTGGCATATCTATCACTGTGTCTCTGGGCTCATAGCCGTCCAGGTTAGATTTACTCCTGCCAGTCACCTCCAGGCCTTTGAACTTGGTGGGACTGTATGTGCTTTTCACCCTCTTCCTATTGTCTTTCAGGTTAAAGAGGAGACCGGAGGCTCTGGACTTGTAGCTGGAAATCCTCACCTCTGGTGTGGCCCCCCTTCTCTCCCTCTCTCTCTCGCCCCAGACGGTGGGCTGTTCGAGAGCGAGGGGGGGTGAGAGGGCGTACTGTAGCACCTCCGAGGTGGTGTCAGTGTCTTGCGGATTGTGGATGACAGGTGTTAACTGCTGGGTGAAGTTAAAGGGAGTGGTGCTGGGGTTGCTAGCGACTACAACCGGCTCCACTGGTACTGTGTCGGGGGGTTGCTCGATGGCGACGGAGGGGGAAAGGGTGTACTGCAGAGCTTCTGAGGTGTCCTGATGGTTGTGGATGACAGGCGTCAGCAGCTGGGTGATGTTAAAGGGCGTTGTGCTGGTGTTGCTAGCGACTACACCCTGCTCCACTGCTACTGTGCTAACCTTGTTGTGAAAGGAAATGACACTGTTCTTGTTGCCTTTCACGACACTACTCTGCTCGGCGCTGTTTAGGACTGTTGTAACACTCTGCTCTGCGGTCAATTTGGTGAACCGCTCAGTGTGCTGGAACTCAGTGATGGCGCTGACAGCATCGTGGCCACGCCGGGACCTCTCACTGGTAGGAGAGACCGTCGAGGGACGGAGTGAGAGATATCTGTTTGACCCCGCGCTCTGGGTGCGTTTCCATGGTGGGTGGTGACCGGCCAGCTCAGACTCAGAGCGTTTCTCCAGGGCTGAGGCCTTCTGCAGCACTGTGGAGCCCCCCTCCAGGGGCTTACGTTGGGGTCCATACACTGTCTCCTTGATCCCAGGGTGGGCGTAGAACTGCTGTTCGAATGTCAGCTCCTTGTACATGGGTGAGTCGTACCATTTAGGGAAGTTTGCAGGGGACATGAACCCGGAGACACCCCCCTGCTGGAAGGGGAACCTGTTATGGTCTCTCCACAGGGGCTGGAAGGGGCTGAACTCACTATGGAGAAAGAAGTTAGAGGTTGAGTTGAGCTGTGCAAACATGCTTTGTTTACTACAGTGTTTTCTGTGGGAGGATCTCATGAAGGAGGATGTTTTGTCCAACTGAGACACAGCAGAAGATACCTCAGAGGGGTAGAGGCTGTTCCTACTGTGGGGTAAGGGGCCTGTCTGCTGGGAGAAGGTGCCGGCCGCCGGGAAGGGGCCAGTGTTAAAGTTATGGGGGTATGCCGTAGAGAACTCAGACAGCTCTCTCTGGATGCTCATCAGAGCTGACTTGTCCCAGGAGGACTCATTGTTCCAGTCCCTGAGTTTCCCCTCCATCCACCCGTCCCCACCTCCATAACCCTCCGAGCTAAAGGCTTTGATGAGAGAGGAGACTCGGGAGCGACTGCGACGCTGCTGCCAGCTGGTGTCGGACCCTCCATAACTCAGGAAGGATAGTCTCTCCTCCCTCAGAGTCTTCTCCTGCTGAGACACGTCTATGAAGGAGCGCTGGAATGTGGTAGACACCCTTCCCTCTGTCCTCCCCTCCCCTTGCCCCTCCCACCCTGAATAACCCTGGTTCTCTAAACCATACTGTCCTGTCCACATCCTCCCCTCCCCCTCCCAACCCGCCTCACCCCCTCCCTGTCCATATTGCTGGAGACTGAGGCTGAAGCTCTCGTGGGCGGCTCTCTTGAAAGCATCCCTTTCCCTGTCCTCCTTCTCCTGGGCAGCTATAATATCTTGGCTGAAGGCCTGGTGCCTCTCCGTCTGAGCTGACGGTGAGGAGCCCAGGTCAGAGTCGTTGTAAATGGCTTCTTCGCCAATGCAGAGGCTCCTGAAGGCTCGGTCAGTCAGGCTGCTGACCTCACGGTCTGTGTCATCCAGGATCGAGCCTCCACTGGATGTGTCGCTCAAGCCGCTGCTGCTGTGCTTCCTGTGGCCGCTGCCCCTCCGGCTGAAGTGGCGCTTCTCCACCGTCGTCATGGGTAAAGCTCAATCACACACCTCACACACACACTCACATTCACTCAGACAAAGCTCATGTCTAGTCCTGTCACACACCCAGACAACAGTGTTTAGCTGGGGCTGGTTTAGGAAACCTCAGAGGGGCCCAATCAGTCTCTTTGGAGGGCCTTAGCCCCAAAGGCGTGGTTGTATTCCTGGTGGGCCCCTAAGGCGTATTGCATTTCTGCAGCAGAAGGAGCCATGACATCCTGTGTGTCCTGCAGGAGGAGAATAGACGAGAGAACAGAGTTAAAAGTGGAAAAGGCTTAAAATTCTTCTTTAGCCTAAATCTATTGAATGAATGTTGGACTGTGTCTTCATGACCATCAGACTTTTTCTTTGTTGCCCTAAACGGGAACATACAAGTAAGTTGTCCCATATCACTTTACGTCAAGCTACTATTAAGTGCAAGGGGATACTGGTGGTGGTTTAGCAATTGAACAAGAGCTGTATTTATTTAAAGCGACTTTCTGCTAATTAAGCGGCGATGGAAAAGGAGATTTGTGGTTTCTTTTTAGTATTTATTTCATTCAGGTGTAGATAGATAGACAAGTGTTTCGGCCTAAGCGTTCATCAGTGTCATGAAAGCCACATGAAAGTAAAGCACTTTGGTCACACACACCAGTGGTGGGTTTTGCGTTGAAAGAAAGATGCATACGCAGAAAATAACCCCAGTAACCACTTGTAAAATATGGTGGTGGATCTATTTTGTTTCCACTGGTGCTGGGGCCCTTGTTAAGTCAACGGCATTATGATTTTTCCCAGCACCAGGATATTTTAACCAGAAACCTGGTTGCCTCTGCCAGGAGGCTGAAACTTGGCCACAAGTGGATCTTCCAGCAAGACATTAACCCCAAGCACACATCAAAATCCACAAAGAAATGAATTGACCATGGCCATCTCAGTCTCCAGACTTGAACCACATTGAAAACCTGTGGTTTGAATTGAAGAGGGCAGTCCATCAGCGCAGATTAAGGATATCAAGGATCTGGAAAGTTTCTGGATGGTGTTCTCCAATCTCATAGAACATTTTAGAAAAAGGCTCAGTGCCCTTATCCTTGCAACCCTATCTTTTTGCGAAAAATTATTTGTAATTTCTCTGAGAAATATTTCCCCCAGTTTTTTAGGATACAATATACACTACATGGCCAAAAGAATGTGGACACCACCAAAATCATGGTCATTAATATGGAGTTGATCCCACCTTTGCTGCTATAACAGCCTCCACTATTCTGGAAAGGCTTTCCACTAGATGTTGGAACATTGCTGCGGGGGACTTGCTTCCATTCAGCCACAAGAGCATTAGTGAGGTCGGGCACTAATGTTGGGCGATTAGGCCTGGCTCGCAGTCTACGTTCCAATTCATCCCAAAGGTGTTCGATGAGGTTGAGGTCTGGGCTCTGTGCAGGCCAGTCAAGTTCTTCCGCACTGATCTCGACAAACTATTTCTGTATGGACCTCACTTTGTGCACGGGGGCATTGTCATGCTAAAACAGGAAAGGGCCTTCCCCAAGCACAGAATCGTCTAGAATGTCATTGTACGCTGTAGCGTTAAGGTTTCCCTACACTAACACCCTTCACTAGCCCGATCCATGAAAAACAGCCCCAGACCATTATTCCTCCTCCACCAAACTGTACAGTTGGCACTAAGTGTTGGGGCAGGTAGCGTTCTCCTGGCATCCGCCAAACCCTGATTCATCCGTCGGACTGCCAGATGGTGTAGCGTGATTAATCACTCCAGAGAATGCGTTTCCACTGCTCCAGAGTCCAATGTTGGCGAGCTTTACACCACTCCAGACGACGCTTGGCATTTCTCATGGTGATCTTTGGCTTGTCTGCGGCTGCTCGGCCATGGAATCCCATTTCATTAAGTTTCCAACAAACAGTTATTGTGCTGACGTTGCTTCCAAAGGCAATTTGAAACTCGTTAGTGAGTGTTGCAACCGAGGACGGTTCCGTTCTGTGAGCTTGTGTGGCCTACCACTTTCTGGCCGAGCTGTTGTTGCTCCTAGACATTTCCACTTTGCAATAACAGCACTTACAGTTGACCGGGGCAGCTCTAGCAGTGCAGAAATTTGACTAACTGACTTGTTGGAAAGGTGACATCCTATGACGATGCCACGTTGAAAGTCACTGAGCTCATCAGTAAGGTCATTCTACTGACAATGTTTGTGTATGGAGATTGCATGGCTGTGTGCTTTATACACCTGTCAGCAACAGGTGTGACTGAAATAGCCGAATCCGATAATTTGAAGGGGTGTCCACATAGTGTAGCTCAGTATTTGTATATATTTTATACCATATTTTTTGCTTATCTTTATCAGGGTGCCAATCATTATGGACCTGACTGTATACACTATATAATATAAAGTTCATGCATCCGGGTTCTTGAACTTGACCAAGTCATCATTAGCAATTTCTTATGAGATTTTACTCAATGTTTGTCGAGTCGTTCATAAGAATAAGATCAGCTGTTCAATGGCTTAAATCTAAAACTGAATAGTGATGTTGCACGGAGTGGTAGGGTAAAAATAATTATAGATAGCTAGACGATGCTTTCATTGGACTAAATATTTTCTTGATATAAAAGACTTTGGTGCCAAGTGTCCCTAATATGTATGTTATTACGTGTTAGTTACACAGATCAAAATGTAAACAGATAATTACATAAACTGCAAGAAAGCTATAAAACCTGTAAGTAACAATACGTACCTATACACTGTAAATACACTATACCTGCCTATGCAACTACCATGTAAATACCAGAGGAGGCTCGTCCTGGGAGGAAGAGGAGGAGGAGGAGGAGGATAGTCTTTCTCATAAATGAATTGCTGCTTGTTCAAGGATTATACAACAGCATTGTACCTGGGGCAGCCAAACGTCAGTTCTCAAAACTGAAAAGAAGACATTAAACGGGAAATAATGCTCTTTACGATGAAAACAATCACCTGATCATTTCATTTGGCAAATCAGTTCAAATCCTTTCCTTTTCCTTACCCACTACAGTATTTCCCATCAATGAATGACGTCTCCTGTGTCTCGAAAGAACAACTGAGATCTGTAAATGGTTAAAGTTGCCAACAGCGCTACAGTATTGTGCACGTTCCCTTGGGAATTTAAATGAATGTTCCACTCAAATTTTGGGGGGCGATATTTAGTTTGCTTATAGAATTACTTAATAAGACATATTTTGTTGAGTTGGAATGGCATATAAACGTACCATTCACCCTGAATGGTACGAGGAGTGTAATACAGGGTGATCATCATGTGCGTTTCATTTGACTGCAGCTGCCATGCAGTCTTTACCCTGCCCAGAATATCTACCGATGGGCCATTAATACCTCCTGACCTGACTGGGAGGATCACACAGCACTCATTACATACCACACACTACAGTAACTAGATGCAGACCACACTACACTGCAATTCCGGTCAGATACAAGGGATTTTGGTTGCACTGACCTGGGATTCACAGAAAAGCTGCATTCAGTATCGCAGAATATCCAACATACATCCATCATACCAGCCCGGTCTTAAAATACACTATACAAAAGAATGTGGACACCCCTTCAAATTAGTGGATTTGGCTATTTCAGTCACACCCGTGTCTGACAGGTGTATAAAATCGAGCACACAGCCATGCAATCTCCATAGCTAAACATTGGCAGTAGTGCCGTTATAGGATGGCAACTTTCATCAAATTTCTGCCCTGCTAGAGCTGCCTCGGTCAACTGTAAGTGCTGTTATTGTGAAGTGGAAACGTCTAGGAGCAACAACGGCTCCTTTCTGAATGCATAGTGCCAACTGTATTGTTTGGTCGAGGAATAATGGTCTGGGGCTGTTTTTCATGGTTCGGGCTGGGCCCCTTCGTTCCAGTGAAGGGAAAAGTTAATGCTACAGCATACAATGACATTCTAGATGATTCTGTGAATTCAACTTTGTGGCAACAGTTTGGGGAATGCCCCCCCCCCCGTGCACAAAGCGAGGTCCATACAGAAATGGTTTGTCGAGATCGGTGTGGAAGAACTTAACTGGCCTGCACAGAACCCTGACCTCAACCCCATCGAACACCTATGGGATAAATTGGAATTCTGATTGCGAGCCAGGCCTAATCACCCAACATCAGTGCTTGACCTCACTAATGCTTTTGTGGCTAAATGGAAGGAAGTCCCCGCAGCAATGTTCCAACATCTAGTGGAAAGCCTTCCCAGAAGAGTGGAGGTTGTTTTAGTAGCAATGGGGAACCAACTCCATATTAATGCCCATGATTTTGGAATGAGATGTTAGACGAGCAGGTGTCCACATACTTTTGGTCATGTAGTGTACCTCATTAAACTTACAGATTGTCTCTAGTCCTAGCTCCACGGTCTTTGATGAACATAATCTTATCTCTCCTGTCATAGGGTGATTTCGTTTCATCTGTGCATGCGGCAGGTTTATTTTTAACCAATGAAGGTCCTCTAAAACCTGATACCACTGGGCCTCCCTTAAAACGGCTGGTGGTCAGTTACAATTACACCTTACGGCTACTGAACCTAGCACTATATAACAAAAACCATTAGTGTACTTTTGGTCATGTAGTGTACCTATTCCAGTCCCATGTTCATAGGTTTCAATTGCAGTCAGTCCAATGCAGTGGAAGACTGTGCAGCAACAGCTATTTTCAGTGAATGTGTCAACCATACAGTACCCATGGGAGATAAGCGCACATGCGTTCCTTCATACAGTATCTATCTACCCCTGTTCATGACCAAAGAAAACACAAAGCAGTGGGTGGCAAGAAACCGGCGTACTCTCTTACCTTCTGCTGCTGTATTCCATATTTGTGTAGTGATCTTTTAGTAAATCCTCAAACACAAGTCTGTCCTGAGGAGAGCCGTGGCATGCTGCACCAAGCCAGCAGCTGCAGGAAGACAGGCCCTTTGTTGCCCAGAGCCCTCTCAGACAGCACACTGACCGCTCTGTGCCTCTCTACTCAACATGCTGCTCCAGCCCAGTCCTCCATCCATACAGTACTCTCTCAGGCCTAGGAGCGCTGGTCAGATGCTTGGTTAGACGAAGGGTCTGAAGACCAGGTGGAGAAAGACGAGCCGTCCAGGAGAAAGCTAGTGTTGTAGGCTGGGGACGGTTACCAGGGCCTTCAACTAGTGCACATAACCAGCTATCTGACGGACGGTCGGTGTCGAGTGTCAGACAGATGAAACAAACAGGCCCCTCAAACTATTTATAAATCTTGTCCGCTAATGGCTAATGCTAATGGGTAGTTGCTAACAGCACCTCGGAAGACTATAAAACATAGAGGGAAAAACATGGGTCTAAAGTTAGAAGAGAACCCTTTTCCTCCAGTTCTGTTGTTGTGGTAAGGGGATGGGGGTAGGAGGAGGGGGTGCTTGGGCACATGTGCCCCCTTGGGAAACAAAAATAGCCTGTTGAGCTCACTTCTGAGCTCACCCTTTTCATATGGCGACAGAGAGGAGAGCTACAGCGCATCAACAAATAGTTCCTGAGCCTCCCACAGATAAGGACAAAGATTTCAACTGGGATTATTATTCTAGATTACTCTAGGTTATTCTAGAAGTTGGTCATTGTGTTTTTGACCATAGATAGGACTATTATCTACCAACTCCAGACCATGTGCGCTGTAATTTCTCCGGTACAATTTTCAGCAATCAGCCTCTCTGTTTGTATTCCAGGTATTCTGTTTATAGTCTTCAGTTCTGGGTGTGTTTCACAGCTCAAGGAAACATGCACCACTAAAACAATGCCCTGCACGTTTCTTGATCTTTTTCCTGGCAAGATCCGCACTAGCTGAAATCCACATAGTTGTTGTTTTGTCGGTGTACGAGTTGGAACTGCTTTAGAGTTGTCAAATCCACAAGCGTCTCCTTGCGTTACCTTATTGCGGACACTGCCAACGGATGCAACCAAACCACACCGACTTCATGTCTGACAAATCCCACACTGCCGCGTTAGAAGTTCATGCAGCCAAGTTACAAGTTCAAACACTCAAAACACTCAAATGTTCTGTTGTCTACACCTCGATTAGACTGATAGCCTATCCCTATCCAAATTAACATAAAATACCACAGTTATACCTCCAGACGCATAAAGATGGTGTCGAAGAACATGGCTGACGTTTTATTTTCTCCCGAACAATTGTGCAATTTTGTACATTTTTTTGCGTTTTCTGTAACTTGTTTTTTTACTAATTGTGTACATTATGTTGCTGCTACCGTCTCTTATGACCGAAAATAACTTCTGGACATCAGAGAAGCGATTACTCACCGCGGACTGGAAGACACTTTTTCCTTTAACGAGTCCGACGAGAAGGATATCCTGCTTTCACTGGAACAAACCCAGATCCACGCCTTTGCGTGAAGAAAAGACGCCGGAAAAGGGACGCAGATCGGGGATCCTTCTGAGAAGCGAGTAAACTCCCAATGCCTTACATTCTCCTTGCTTACGTGCAATCGTTAGAAAATAAAATTGATGACCTACTATTTAGATTATCCTACCAACGGAACATTAAAAACTAACATCTTATGTTTCACCGAGACGTGGCTGAATGAAGAAACGGACAATATAGAGCTGGCGGGATTTTCCATGCACCAGCAGAACAGAGATGCTACCGCTGGTAAGACGAGGGGTGGGGGTGTGTGTCTTTTTGTCAATAACAGCTGGTGCGCGATGTCTAATATTAAAGAAGTCTCGAGGTATTGCTCGCCTGAGGTAGAGTACCTTATGATAAGCTGTCGACCACACTATCTACCAAGAGAGTTCTCATCTGTATTATTCGTAGCTGTCTATTTACCACCACAAAGCAAAGCTGGCGCTAAGACTGCTCTCAACCAACTCTATAAGACCATAAGCAAAGAAGAAAATGCTCACCCAGAAGTGGCGCTCCTAGTGGCCGGGGACTTTAATGCAGGCAAACTTAAATCAGTTTTACAAAAATTTTACCAGCATGTCACGTGCAACCAGGGAGAAACAAATCCTAGACCACCTTTACTCCACACACAGAGATGCATAAAAAGCTCTCCCCCACCCTCCATTTGGCAAATCTGACCACAATTCTGTCCTCCTGATTCCTGCTTACAAGCAAAAACGAATGCAGGAAGTAGCAGTGACTCACTCAATAAGGAAGTGGTCAGATGACACGGATGCTACACACAGGACTGTTTTGCTAGCACAGACTGGAAAATGTTCCGGGATTCATCCAATGGCATTGAGGAATACACCACCTCAGTCATCGGCTTCATCAATAAGTGCGTCGATGACGTCGTCCCCACAGTGACTGTACGTTCATATCCCAAACAGAAGCCATGGATTACAGAAAACATCCGCATCGAGCTAAAGGCTAGAGCTGCTGCTTTCAAGGAGACACTAATCCGGATGTTTATAAGAAATCCCGCTATGCCCTCAGATGAACCATCAAACAAGCAAAGCGTCAATACAGGATTAAGATCGAATCCTACGACACCGGCTCTGAATCTCATTGGATGTGGCAGGGCTTGAAAACTATTACGGACTACAAAGGGAAACCCTGACGCGAGCTGCCCAGTGACGTGAGCCTACCAAACGAGTTAGATGCCTTTTATGCTCGCTTCGAGGCAAGCAACACTGAAGCATGCACGAGAGCACCAGCTGTTCTGGATGACTGTGTGATAACACTCTCTGTAGCCGATGTGAACAAAACCTTTTAACAGGTCAACATTCACAAAGCCGCTGGGCCAGACGGATTACCAGGACGTGTACTCAAAGCATACGCGGACCAACTGTCAAGTGTCTTCATTGACATTTTCAATCTCTCCCTGACCGAGTCTGTAATACCTACATGATTCAAGCAGACCACCATAGTCCCTGTGCCCAAGGAAGCGAAGGTAACCTGCCTAAATGATTACCGCCGGTAGCCATGAAGTGCTTTGAAAGGCTGGTCATGGCTCACATCAACAGCATCCTCCCAGATAAGCTAGACCCACTCCAATTTGCATACTGCCCCAACAGATCCACAGATGACGCAGTCTCTATTGCACTCCACACAGCCCTTTCTCACCTGGACAAAAGAACCACCTATGTAAGAATGCTGTTCATTGACTACAGCTCAGCGTTCAACACCATAGTGCCCTCAAAGATCATCACTAAGCTAAGGACCCTGGGACTAAACACCTCCCTCTGCAACTGGATCCTGGACTTCCTGACGGGCCACCCCCAGGTGGTAAGAGTAGGCAACAACATGTCTGCCACGCTGATCCTTAACACTGGGGCCCCTCAGGGGTGTGTACTTAGTCCCCTCCTGTATTCCCTGTTCACCCACGACTGCGTGGCCAAACATGACTCCAACACCATCATTAAGTTTGCTGAAGACACAACAGTGATCACTGACAACGATGAGATGGCCTATAGGGAGGAGGTCAGAGACCTGGCAGTGTGGTGCCAGGACAACAACCTCTCCCTCAATGTGAGCAAGACAAAGGAGCTGATCGTGTACTACAGGAAAAGGCGGGCCGAACATCGACGGGGCTGTTGTGGAGCGGGTCGAGAGTTTCAAGTTCCTTGGTGTCCACATCCCCAACGAACTATCATGGTCCAAACATACCAAGACCGTCGTGAAGAGGGCACGACAAAACCTTTTCCCCCTCAGGAGACTGAAAAGATTTGGCATGAGCCCCCAGATCCTCATAAGGTTCTACAGCTGCAGCATCGAGAGCATCCTGACCGGTTGCATCACCACCTGGTATGGCAACTGCTCGGCATCTGACCGTAAGGCGCTAAAGAGGGTAGTGCGAACGGCCCAGTACATCACTGGGGCCAAGCTTCCTGCCATCCAGGACCTATATAATAGGCGGTGTCAGAGGAAAGCCCATAAAATTGTCAGAGACTCCAGTCACCCAAATTATAGACTGTTTTCTCTGCTACCGCATGGCAAGCGGTACCTGAGCACCAAGTCTAGGATCAAAAGGCTCCTCAACAGCTTCTACCCCCAAACCATTAGACTGCTGAACCCCCCCCCCCCACCCCCTTGTACACTGCTGCTACTCACTGTTTGTTTGTTACCTATGCATGGTCACTTCGCCCCCACCTACATTTACATATTACCTAAACTAGCCTGTACCCCTGAACACTGACTCGGTACCGGGTCCCCCTGTATACAGCCTCATTATTGTTATTCTTATTGTGTTTTTTATTCTAACTTTTTATTTTAGCCTACTTGGTAAATGTTATTCTTCTTGAACTGTGCTGTTAGTTAAGGGCTTGTAAGTAATCATTTCACGGTAAAGTCTATATTTGTTTTATTCGGTGCATGTGGCAAATAAAGTTTGATTTGATTTTGAACACCGCCAAAACATCCTCTATATAGGCCAAGATGGTTAAATGGTCGATCTGATTGAATCAAGGCCTTACAACAGTTGTTGCATTCAGGAGAATTCAGAGAGAGATAGATTATTTCATAATGCTCCTTCCTCTCCCTGGTGGCAGCATCTGGCTGTTACCATTCAGAGCTGTGAGGAAGAACTGAATGAACTATACTGAACAAAAATATAAACACAACATGCAACAATTTCAAAGATTTTACTGAGTTACAGTTCATATAAGGCAATCAGTTAATTGAATAAATTCCTTAGGTCCTAATCTACAGATTTCACATGACTGGGAATACAGATATGCATCTGTTGGTCACAGATACCTTAAAAAAAAGGTAGGGGCGTGGATCAGAAAACCAGTCAGTATCTGGTGGGACCATCATTTGCCTCATGCAGCGCGACACATCTCCTTCGCATAGAGTTGATCAGGCTGTTGATTGTGGCCTGTGGAATGTTGTCCCACTCCCCTTCAATGGCTGTGCAAAGTTGCTGGATTTTGACCTGGAACACGCCGTCGTACCCGTCGATCCAGAGCACCTCAAACGTGCTCAATTGGTGAGATATGCATATGGTGAATATGCAGGCCATGGAAGAACTGGGACATTTTCAGCTTCCGGGAATTGTGTTGTGTGACAAAACTGCACATTGTAGAGTGGCCTTTTATTGCCCACCCCAGCACAAGGTGCACCTGTGTAATGATCATGCTGTTTAATCAGATTATTGATATGCCACACCTGTCAGTTGTATGGATTATCTTGGCAAAGGATACATTCTCACTAACAGGGATGTACAAAAAATTGTGAACAACATTTGAGAGAGTTAAGCTTTTTGTGCGTTTTTCAAACATGGGACCAAGACTTTACATGTTGTGTTTATATTTATGTTCTGTGTAAATTAATTTGAGTTATTTTATAGCTTTTATCCCTGCAGACTCTCACCTCTGAGGTAAAGGCCAGAAGACAGAGGAGAAGGGGGAGAGAAGGAGGTGTCATACCACCTAACACCCTTACGACCAAACCCCCTTTCCCCCATTTCCCATCACTACTTCCGCAACGTTATTAGGAGTCCTCTCCACTACATTCCCTCTCCCCCTTCTCACGTCTTCCTACCGCCCCTCTGCCTTCCCCTGCAGTCCACATCTATAATAGGAAATAGGCCCTCTCCCAGGGCTGGCCTGTCTGGGTGATGGACACACACACATGGGCTGGGCTTTAATGGAAACACACACACACACACACACACACACACACACACACACACACACACACACACACACACACACACACACACACACACACACACACACACACACACACACACACACACACACACACACAGCCTGTTACTATGCCACAGGAAAGGCAAGAGGTCCTCCCACTCAATCCCCCCTCCCTGTTACTATGCCTCAGGAAAGGCAGAGGTCCTCCCTCTCAACCCCCCTCCCTCTTACCCACCTCTCACCCACTTCCCCTTCTCCTTCACACCCTCCCTCCATGCCAACCTGGTCTCAGAGCATTGCATATTATTCTGTAAATAAATCCGAGACACTCCATTTAGTATGATATGTTACGTTTCGTATTGGTATGTAAATCACATAACGAAACTAAACAAAAAGAAGAAGAAACTATACTACGGAACAAATATCAATTATTTAAAGAACGATAGTAAAAAGCTGTGGAGTACTTTAAATTAAATTCAAGGCAAAAAAGCTAACTCGGCTCCATCCTTCATTGAGGCAGATGGCTTGTTCATAACAAAACCCTTTGATATTGCCAACCACTTTAATAACTTTTTTGTTGATAAGATTAGCAAACTTAGGCATGACATGCAAACAACAAATGCTGAGCCTTCATATTCATGCCACAATGGACTAAACAATGAAACACAAGCGCTGTAGTTAAGTTCCACAAAGTGGGTGTGGAAGAGCTGGATTTAAAAAAAAAATCTATAAATAAGGACAAACCACCTGCTACCGACAACCTGGATGGTAAATTGCTGAGGTTGATAGTGAAATACATTGTGACTCCTGTTTGCCACATCTTCCATTTAAGCTTAGACGACAGTGTGTGCCCTCAGACATGGAGAGGGGGCAAAGGTCATTCCACCACCCGAGAATAGCAGAGCACCCTTCAATGATTCAAACAGCCGACCAATCATCCTGTTACAAGTATTTAGCAAACTTCTGGTAAAAAATGGGTTTGATCAAATACAAAGTTACTTTACAGAAAACAAATGAACAACAGACTTTCAGCATGCTTATAGGGAAGGTCACTCAACATGTACTGCACTGACAGAAATGCCTGATGATTGGCTGAAAGAAATTGACAGTAAGAATATTGTGAGAGCTGTTTTGTTAAGAGTTCAGTGCAGCTTTTGATGTCATTGATCATAACCTATTGCTGAAAAAACTTGGCTGTTATGGATTTGCATCCTCTGCCTTATTATGGATTGAGAGTTACCTATCTAATAGAACACAGAGCGTTTTCGTTAATGGAAGCTTCTCTCATGCATATTCAGTTGAGTGTGGTGTACCGCAGGTCAGCCGGCTACCGCCATTATTGTTTTCTGCTTTTACTAATGACCTTCCACTGACCTTGAATAAAGCCTGTGTGTCTATGTACGCTGATGACTCAACAGTATACACGTAGGCTACAACAGTCAAATAAATAACTGACACCCTTAACATAGAACTCCAGTCAGTTTTAAAATGGGTAACTAGCAAAAGGCTGCTGCTAAATATCTCAAAAATGGAAGCATTATTTTTGGGAAGAAAACACTCGCTCAACGCTAAACCTCATTTAGATCTATTATTGAATAATGTGGCGAAGGAGCAAGTGGAGGAGACTAAACTGCTGGGTGTAACCCTAGTTAGCAAGCTGTCATGGTCAAAACATATAGACTCAATGGTTACTAAAATAGGAAGAGGTCTAACCATGAGAGGGCGTCGCTCTGCCTTCTTGACATCTCAGTCGACGGGACAGGTCCTACATGCCCTCATTTTTTGCACCTGGACTACTCCCCAGTTGTGCGGGCATGTGCGGCAAAGAGGGACATAGGTAAATTGCAGGTCATCCGGAACAAAGCAGCACTTTGTTCTGGGGCGGCAGGTAGCCTAGTGGTTAGAGGTTGGGTTGGGCCAGTAAACAAAAGGTTGCTAGATCAAATCCCTGAGCTGACAATCTGTCGTCCTGCTCCTAAACAAGGCAATTAACCCACTGTTTCTAGGCCATCATTGTAAATAAGATTTTGTTCTTAACTGACTTGCCTAGTTAAATAAAGGTTACATTTTAAAATTTTAAAAATACAAATTAGATGTACACAGCAAGTGTCAGTAACATGCATGTCAATCTCTCCTGGCTTACTATTGGTCTTTGTGTTCGAGGTATTGATGTGTTGAAGGTACCGAAATGTCTGTTCAAGCAGCTGGCACACAGTTCAGACAATCATCAAAAAACGCAAGACTTGCAACCAGAGGTCTCTTCACAGTCCCCAGGTCCAAAACAGAGCCTGGTAAACACACAGTACTAATTAAATAGAGCCATGACTACATGGAACTCTCTGCCACCCCAGGTAAGTCAAGCTAGCAATAAAAACAGATAAAAGAACACCTTACTGCACAACGGGGACTGTGAAGAGACACAGCCATTTTATACCATATCTTGTATTGTATTTTGCACCGTAATATGTATTAAACTTAGGTATTGTGTGTATGTAATGATATGTAGGCTATGTGTGATGTTTTAAATGTATGTACACCACCAGCCAAAAGTTTTAGAACACCTACTCATTCAAGGGTTTATCTTTATTTTTTACTATTTTCTACAATGTAGAAATGCCAAGAGTGTGCAAAGCTGTCATCAAGGCAAAGGGTGGCTATTTGAAGTATAAATATAGAATATATATGTTGATTTAGTTTTGATGTCTTCACTATTGTTCTACAATGTTGAAAATAGTCAAATAAAGAAAAACCCTTGATTGTGTAGGTGTTCTAAAACCTTTGACCGGTAGTCCTTGACTAATAATCTTCTGTAGTATATAATATGTCATGTTTCATGTGGACCCCAGAAAGAGTAGCTGCTGCTTTTAAAGCGGCTAATGGAGATCCTAATAAAGACCAATACCAATATCTAGCTGGCTAATGTTAGCTAGGCTAGGGGTTAGGGTTAAAGTTAGGGTTCAATTTAGGAGTTAGGTTAAAGGATTAGGTTTAGGGTTAGGGGAAAGGTTAGCTAAAAGGGTTAAGGTTAGGGTTAGCTGAAAGAGTTATGGTTAGGGTTAGCTAAAAGGGTTACGGTTAGGGGAAGGGTTAGCTAACATGCTAAGTAGTTGCAAAATAGCTAAAAAGTAGTAATTAGTTGAAAAGTTGCTAAAATGCTAAAGTTGTCCGTGATGACATTCGAACTTGCAGCCTTTCGGTTGCTAGGCGTTTGCGTTATATGCCCACCAATCCACACTGACAAACCACCCTAATTTCATTTTTGCCTTAAAACCTCTTAAGGATCCGCCACTTTTTTTCAAAATTTTTGCCTAAAATGACACACCCAAATCTAACTGCCTGTAACTATTTTTGGTAAAATTTGAAAGGAAACACTTTGAAGTTTATGGAAATGTGAAAGGAATGTAGGAGAATATGACACAATAGGTCTGGTAAAACATAATAAAAAGAAAAAACCAACCGTTCTTTTGCATTTTTTTGTACCATCATCTTTGAAATGTAAGAGAAAGGCCATAATGTATTATTCCAGCCCAGCTGCAATATAGATTGTGGCCACTAGATGGCAGCAATGTATGTGCAAAGTTTTAGACTGATCTCATGAACCATTGCATTTCTGTTCAGAATTTTGTATCAAGACTGCCCAAATGTGCCTAGTTTGTTTATTAATAACTTTTCATGTTCAAAACTGTGCACTCTCCTCAAAAAATTGCATGGTATTATTTCACTGTAATATCTACTATAAATTGGACAATGCAGTTAGATTAACAAGAATTTAAGCTTTCTGCCAATATCACATATGTCTATGACCTGGGAAATGTTCTTGTTACTTACAACCTCATGCTAATCGCATTAGCCTACATTAGCTCAACCGTCCCGTGGATGGGGCACTGATCCCGACCATCTGTCTTATATTACCACACCAAATGTAACATACTAATTTGAGTCTCTCGGATTTAAATTTACCATGTTAAGTCTAGTCTATGAGACCTGGCAGTCCAGTTTAGTAAAAATGTATGCCTTAATCAAAACATTTCAAAATACTAGGCTGATCCATAATAAGAAGGTGGCATCTTATGCACAATTGGGTTGTTCCCCGCCATCGTTTCCTTCTTCAAAGGGTAGATTCATTAATGAATAGTATGTAAATACAGTACATGATTAAAATGTCCTGGATTTGGTACCCGTAGCACCCCATGCTAATCATTGAGGGTGATCAAGAGGTTTAACCTTCTCACATCTTCTAAAGAATAAGATATGGACTGAGACCCTCCTCGCTAGTCCCTCCCTCCCTCATTTCCCCCTCCCCCTCTCTGCCCCATGTCTTAGAGGCAGGATTGGGACTGTCTTTATCACACAGATAATTACCACAGTTCATTAGGGAGGTTTAAGTAATCACATTCTACGCTGCTACTCTCTCTCTTTCTTCCATTAAATCAACAACATCACTCTCTTTCTCTTTCCCTCTCTTTATTTATTGTTAGTGTGTGTGTGTGTGTGTGTGTGTGTGTGTGTGTGTGTGTGTGTGTGTATGTGTCTTTCCCGTTGCTATATAAACCACCCAAACGAGTTAAATGAATGTCAACTGCCCCCAGAGGACTGGAAGCTTCAACTGCTTTGAAAACGCCTTTCCTTTGATTTCCCCTGATCCACAACCTCACAACACACACACCTCACCCTACCGTCATCCCTCTACGTTTATGTCCGTGGACCCTTCATAATATTGAAAGGTCCCACCTAATATTATTGGAAAGATATACTACTTGCTGTGTGTACCACGTGTGTGTCAGTGTCAATAAAACGAAGGAGCTGATCGAGGACTTCAGGAGACAGCAGAGAGAGCATGCCCTATCCTCTTCGGCAGGCCACAGTGGAGAGGTTCCTCTGCGTGCACATCACTGACAACCTGAAATGGTCCATCCACACAGACACTGTTGTGAAGGAGGCGCAACAGCACCTCTTCAACCTCAGGAGGCTGAATAAATTCTGCTTGGCCTCTAAGACCCGCACGCACTTCTACAGATGCAGCATTGAGGGCATCTTGTCAGGATCTGGACAGGGAAAACAAAACAACATTAATGCTGACACGGGGAACAAACTGAGGATCAGACAGATATAGAGGGGGCAATCAACAGTCCAGGTGAGTCCAATGAAGCGCTGATGCGCGTAATGATGGTGACAGGTGTGCGTAATGATGGGCAGCCTGGATGGGCCAGCTGAGGCGTGAGAGCCCGACGAGCCGGCTGAGGCATGACGCAGGAAGGGAGCCTGCCTAGCTCGCTGAGGCGTGGGAGCCTGACGATCTAGCTGAGGCGTGGGAGCCCGACGAGCCGGCTGAGGCGTGGAAGCCTGACGAGCCAGGTGAATCATGACGTGGAAAGCCTGACTAGCCGGCTGAGGCGTGGGAGCCTGGCGTGCCGGGTGAGGCGTGACGTGGTGTGGGAGCGTGCCGAGCCAACCGAGGCAAGGAAACCTCTCGAGCCAGCTAAGACGTTGTCAAAACGGTGGGTGTAGCTGGTGCATGGAAGTCAGGCGCAGGAGAACAGAGATGAGTGGACAAAGCACTTTACTGAGGCAATTATTAGAACAGAACGCAACCGCGTCACAAAAACAACTGCCCAAAGAACAAGTGTGGTACCACAAAGTACAACAACCAAGTACAAAGTACCGGCTGCCACAAAGCACAGGTACCAAACAAAACCCGGTACAAACCAGCCGGAAGCGTGCCAACCTTGACAATAAACAATACCCCGCACAGACATGGAGGGAACAGAGGGCTAAATACACATAGTAATTATGAGGAGATGTAAACCAGGTGTGCAGGAAAACAAGACAAAACAAATGGAAAATGAAAGGTGGAGCGGCGATGGCTAGAAGACCGGTGACGTCGACCGCCGCCTGAACAAGGAGAGGGACCGACTTCAGCGGAAGTCCGACGAGCCAGCTGAGGCACCCCCGTTCCTTCGGCAGCGGCACCCGGACCCGACGTCACCAACTAAAACAAAAAACAAAACAAACTCCCTGATGCTTCCAACATTGGTGTCAGCATTCTGTGAGGACAGATGCTGGGAGATGAGAAGCAAGTACAGGGAGTGAACATTTAATAAATAATGGACATGAAACAAACATGGACAGCATCTGGACAGGGAAAACAAAACGACATGAATTAATGCTGACGAGGGGAACAAACTGAGGAGCAGATAGATATAGAGAGGGCAATAAACAAAGTGAAGGAGTCCAGGTGAGTCCAATGAAGCATTGATGCACGTAATGATGGTGACAGGTATGCTGAAATGATGGGCAGCCTGGCGCCTGAGAGGGGGAGTGGAAGCAGGCATGACAGTATGTTTGTGAGACATATGGATGGTTGTACGAGGCTAGCTCCTAGCCTTATTATTTTTGTTAGATTGTTCTTGCATGGGAACAATATCTCAAGCCCAGATTGTCAAAAAGTTATACAATGGGCATACAAGTAATTATAGGGCCAAACCATGAACTGAATCGCTCATTGTATCAGACCAAGATGCAGACAGTGTCGAAGTAACACAAGTTTATTACTAGAACAGGGGGCAGGCTAAACGACAGGTCAAGGGCAGGCAGAGGTCAGTAGTCCAGATCAGAGTCCAAAAGGTACAGAACGGCAGGCAGGATGGCAGTGTTGCCATCAGATGGGGGGGAGACCTATGACAAAGTCCAGGGATACAGTTGAAGTCAGAAGTTTACATACACTTAGGTTGGAGTCTTTAAAACTCGTTTTTCAACCACTCCACAAATTTCTTGTTAACAATCAACTTAGTGTATGTAAACTTCTGACCCACTGGAATTGTGATACAGCGAATTGTAAGTGAAATAATCTGTCTGTAAACAATTGTTGGAAAAATGACTTGTGTCATGCACAAAGTAGATGTCCCAACCGACTTGCCAAAACTATAGTTTGTTAACTTCTCTGCGCTACGGATCCCTTTTACGGGATCATTTTCCTAAACAACCGCTGAATTGCAAGGCGCAAAATATTACTAAAAATATTTCTAATCATGCAATCACAAGTGAAATATAACAAAACACAGCTTAGCTTGTTGTTAATCCACCTATCGTGTCAGATTTTGAAAATATGCTTTACAGCGAAAGAAATCCAAGCTTTTGTGAGTGTATCAATCAATGCTAGAACAGCTAGCCCCAAATTAGCATGGTCACGAAAGTCAGAAAAGCAATAAAATGAATCACTTACCTTTGATAATCTTCGGATGTTTGCACTCACGAGACTCCCAGTTACACAATAAATGTTATTTTTGTTCGATAAATATTACTTTTATAACAAAAAAACGCCATTTGGGTTGCGCGTTATGTTCAGAAAACCACAGCCTCGTTCCGGTCCTGAAAGGCAGAAGAAAATTCCCAAACGTATCAGATTCAAAAATATTACTAAAAATATTTATAATCATGCAATCACAAGTGAAATATACCAAAACACAGCTTAGCTTGTTGTTAATCCACCTATCGTGTCAGATTTTGAAAATATGCTTTGCTGCGAAAGCAATCTAAGCTTTTGTGAGTGTATCAATCAATGCTAGAACAGTTAGCCTTATATTAGCTTGGTCACGAAAGTCAGAAAAGCAATAAAATTAATCGCTTACCTTTGATAATCTTCGGATGTTTGCACTCACGAGACTCCCAGTTACACAACAAATGTTCTTTTTGTTCGATAAATATTACTTTTATAACAAAAAAACGCCATTTGGGTTGCGCGTTATGTTCAGAAAACCAAAGCCAAAAAGTATCTGTAATGGTCGTAGAAACATGTCAAATGTTTTTTATAATCAATCCTCATGTTGTTTTTAACAAACATAATCGATAATATTTCAATCGGACCGTAACCTATTCAATAAGAGAGAAAAAGAAAATGGAGAGCTACTCAGAGGACACCTGACTACTTTTGAAAAATCTCGCTCATTTTTCAAAATAAAAGCCTGAAACTACGTCTAAAGCCTGGTCACAGCCTGAGGAAGCCATTGGAAAAGGAATCTGGTTGATACCCCTTTAAATGGAAGAAAGACGGGCCAGGAAACACAGATAAAAAATAATAATATATATTTTTTTTTTAAATCACTATCACTATCCTAATCTGTAAATTATATGCATATTCTACGATCTGGACCTGAGAAATAGTCCGTTTACCTTGGGAACGTTATTTAAAAAATAAAAAAAATCTGACCCCTGGCGTCAAGAGGTTAAACAGCTTGGAAAATTCCAGAAAAGAAGCTTCTGATAGGCTAATTGACATAATTTGAGTCATTATGTGGATGTATTTCGAGGCCTACCTTCAAACTGAGTGCCTCTTCGCTTGATATCATGGGAAAATCAAAAGAAATCAGCCAGGACCTCAGAAAAAAAATTGTAGACCTCCACAAGTCTGGTTCATCTTTGGGAGCAATTTCCAAATGCCTGAATGTACCACGTTCATCTGTACAAACAATAGTACGCAAGTATAAACACCATGGGACCACGCAGCCGTCATACCGCTCAGGAAGGAGAGGTGTTCTGCAACATCTCAAGACATCAGTCAGGAAGTTAAAGCTTGGTCGCAAATGGGTCTTCCAAATGGACAATGACCCCAAGCATACTTCCAAAGTTGTGGCAAAATTGTTTGTTGGCAGAACTGAAAAAGTGTGTGCGAGCAAGGAGGCCTACAAACCTGACTCAGTTACACCAGCTCTGTCAGGAGGAACGGGCCAAAATTCACCCAACTTATTGTGGGAAGCTTGTGGAAGGCTACCCAAAATGTTTGACTATTTAAAGGCAATGCTACCAAATACTAATTGAGTGTATGTAAACTTTTGACCCACTGGGATTGTGATGAAAGAAATACAAGCTGAAATAAATAATTCTCTCTACTATTATTCTGACATTTCACATTCTTAAAATAAAGTGGTGATCCTAACTGACCTAAAACAGGGATTTTTTACTAGGATTAAATGTCTAGGATTAAGTGCTTCCCTATTCCCCAACTGAGTGCCGTTGCCAGGCACGAGGTGGGAAGGATGGTCTCGGGTTCTGGGGTTGTAGCTGTGGGGCTATAGCGGCGTGACAGCGCATCTGGCTTGACATTCTTGGATCCCGGTCGGTATGAGAGGGAGAAGTTGAACCAGGTGAACATCAGAGCCTACCTAGCTTGGCGGTGCGGAGATATTCCAGGTTGTTGTGGACGGTCCACACAATGAACGGATGTTCCGACCCCTCCAGCCAGTGTCTCCACTCCTCCAACGCCATCTTCACTGCGAGAAGCTCACGATTCCCCACATTGTAGTTCCTCTCCGTGGCGTTGAGGCGATGGGAGACGAAGGCGCAGGGATGTAACTTGAGGTCCCCCACTCCAACATTCGAAGCATCGGCCTCCACCACGAACTGGCGGGACAGGTCAGGATAATTGAAGATGGGAGCTGTGGTGAAACGGTGTTTGAGATCTCGGAACGCCCGGTCAGCAGCTGGGTACCACGTGAACAGAACCTTGGTAGAGGTGAGTGCTG
Source organism: Salvelinus alpinus (assembly GCF_045679555.1). Lineage (NCBI taxonomy): Eukaryota > Metazoa > Chordata > Actinopteri > Salmoniformes > Salmonidae > Salvelinus > Salvelinus alpinus. The sequence continues at coordinate 4,300,911 of NC_092117.1, forward strand.
ACAGGAGGAAAGCCAGGGTGCTGTAACCCTGGATAAAGTGGCGATAAAATTTAGAGAATCGCAGGAAACGTTGCAGCTGCACCCTGGACATTGGCTGGAGCCAATCCTTCACCTCACTCACCTTCCAGGGAGGCATCTGTACACTCCTTGCAGCGATGATGTAACCCAGGAAGGGGATGGTGGAGAGATGGAATTCACGCATCTCTGTTCCACAAAAATCTCCAGGAGGCTTTGGAGAACCTGTCGGACTTGGAGCACTTGTTCTTGGGCGGGAGAAGACGAGGATGTCGTCAAGGTAGATGAAGACGAACCGGTTCAACATGTCGCGGAGAACATCATTAACCAGAGCCAGGAACATAGTTGGAGCGTTGGTAAGGCGAAATGGCATGACCAGATACTCGTAGTGACCGCTGGCCGTGTTGGAGGCAGTCTTCCACTCGTCCCATTCCCGTATCCGCAACAGGTGGTAGGTGTTCTGTAGGTCCAGCTTGGAGAACACGGTGGCCCCCTGGAATGGCTCGAAGGCCGAGGAGATGAATGGTAGCAGGTAGCGCTTCTTCACCGTGATGTCGTTGAGGCCCCGGTAGTCGATGCCCGGACACAGGGTTTTGTCCCTCTTCTCCACAAAGAAGAGAGGCAGAAGGACGGATGAACCCTGCAGCTAGGGAGTCCTCAATGTATGTCTCCATGGCCTTGGTCTCCGGACCCGACAGAGAGTACAGTCGTCCCCGGGGTGGAGTGGTGCCTGGGAGGAGGTCAATTCCGCAGTCATAGGGTCGGTGCGGCAGAAGCGATGTGGCCCGGGCCTTACTAAACATCTCCCGGAGGTCTTGGTACTAAATGGCGGAGAGGTCTGTGGCAACTTCCGAGCCCCCAGAAAGACGTCCCGGGGCAGGCTGCGCTGACTTCAGGCAATGAGCGTGGCAGAACGGGCTCCAGCCCATGATGGCACCAGCAGACCAGTCAATAAAGGGATTATGTCGCTGGAGCCAAGAGAATCCCAATACCACGGGAACCTGAGGAGACTTAATGAGCAGGAATTGGATTGTCTCGCTGTGGTTCCCTGACACACGTGGGTGATGGGGGTGGATTTAGTGGGAGACCCAGCCTATAGAGCGCCCGTCCATCACTCTAACGTCCAGGGAATGGAGATGGGCTGAGTGGGGATGCCCAGCTCGGACTCCAGGGTAATATCCATAATCTGAGAGAGATTTCGACTGGTCGCCCACAGCAAAATGGACTAAAAAGGGGTGCAAGTAAAGGGAGAGGAAAAGTTCTCAGTATGTACTCGCTCCTACTGGTGAGCCTGGTCTTTTAGTCGACAGGTGGATACGAAATGACCAGTAGTCCCGCAATACAGGCAACTCTTAGTGTGAAGCCTGTATAGCCGTTCGGCTGGAGACAGCCTGGCTCTGCTTAGTTGCATTGGCTAGGGAAGAGGTGAATCGGCAGACAACGTAGACTCTCTGGGGAACTCAGGTAGCCTCGGGTTCTCTTGGCAACGGAGCTGTCGGGGACTTCCGGGATGCCTAGGAGGCGAGGTGGAATCCTTGGGCGGGCGAGTGAAATCAAATCTCCTCTCCTTCCTTCGTTCCCGTAGTCACCCATCGATCCTAATGGTCATGGCGATGAGCGAGTCGAGAACCGTCAGTAGTTCCCGGACTGAAAGCTCCTCCTTTACTTCCTCCGATACTCCATGCAGGAACATGTTGAATAGCGCTTCCGGGTTCCAGGCACTCTCAGCTGCCAACGTACGAAAATCCACTGCATAGTTTGCCACACTGCGGGAGTCTTGCAGAAGCTGGAGTAACTTCCGCGCAGCCTCTCTTCCGCACAATGGAGCGTCGAAAACTTTCTTTACCTCCACCACAAACTCCTCCAGACTGAAGCATACGGCCGACTGTTGTTCCCATACTACCGTAGCCCAGGCGAGAGCCCTCCCGGACATCGGCGTGATGAGGTACGCTATCTTAGAGCGGTCCGAGGGGAAGGAGGAGGGCTGCAGCTCAATGATGAGGGAACACTGAGCAAGAAACACCCGACAGGTGCCCGACTCACCATCGAAGCGTTCCGGGGGAGGTATGTGGGGTTCCTGGAAAACCGGGAGGCCGGGGAGGCAGTGCTGCTAACAGCCGGGTTACTAAGGAGCTCTGAGATTACCGTCGCGGTAGGCTGCCTAACAGACAACTCGCGGAATTGCTCCATCAATGTGTTCAACGCTGGGTCATGGCGTTCGGCCAAGGTTTGGAACCCTTCCATAAGACCACGAAGCAACTCCTCGTGCCTCGTGGCTCCTTGGGAAGAGATGGCGTTGTCGAGCTGGTCCAAGTCTGTTGGGTCAGTCATGGCCAGTTCATACTATCACGTTTTAGGGAAAACCAGATGCAGTGTCGAAGTAACAAAAGTGTATTACTAGTACAGGGGCAGGCAAAACGACAGGTCAAGGGCAGGCAGAGGTCAGTAATCCAGATCAGAGTCCAAAAGGTACAGAACGGCAGTTATTCTCAGGGTCAGGGCAGGCAGAGGTCAATAATCCAGTGTGGTGTGACAAGGTACAAAACGGCAGGCAGGCTCACGGTCAAGGCAGGCAGAATGGACATAATAGGACATTTTCTTCTTCCTTTACTCGCACCCCTTTTCATGCCATTTTGCTGTGGGGGAACCAGTCGAGATCGCTCTGGGTCCTCATCAACTCAGGGGCCGATGAGAGCTTTTTGGACTATACCCTGGCTTCCGAGCTGGGCATCCCCACTCAGCCCCTCTCCATTCCCATGGACGTTCTGCCATGCCCATTTCCTGAAGTCAGCACAACCTGACCTGCGACTTCTTCCTGGGGGATCAGGAAGTCGCCTCGGACCTCTCCGCCGACTACCAGGACCTCCGGGAGGTGTTCAACAAGGCCCGGGCCACTTCGCTTCCACCGCACTGACCTTACGACTGCGGGATTGACCTTCTCCCTAGCACGACTCCGCCCCAGGGACGACTGTACTCTCTGTCGGGACCAGAGATCAAGGCATTGGAGACCTACATTGGCGACTCCCTAGTTGCAGGATTCATCCATCCTTCTTCTTCTCCCGCTGGCGCCACGGTTCTTCTTTGTGGAGAAGAGGGACAAGACCCTCCGTCCGTGCATCGACTACCGGGGTCTCAACGACATAACGGTGAAGAACCGCTACCCCTCATCTCCTCGGCCTTCGAGCCGCTCCAGGGGGCCACCGTGTTTTCCAAGCTGGACCTACGGAACACCTACCACCTGCTGAGGATACGGGAAGGGGATGAGTAGAAGACCGCCTTCAACATGGCCATCGGTCACTACGAGTATCTGGTCATGCCATTTGGCCATACCAACGAACCTGCTGTGTTCCAGGCTCTGGTCAATGATATTCTCTGTGACATGTTGAACCGGTTCGTCTTTGTCTACCTCGATGACATCCTCATCTTCTCCCGCTCCACCCAAGAACATGTGTTCCACGTACGACAGGTTCTCCAACGCCTCCTGGAGAACCGTCTGTTTGTAAAAGCAGAGAAGTGCAAGTTCCATCGTTCCACCATCCCTTTTCCGGGTTACATCATCGCTGCAGGGAGTGTACAAATGGATCCCGGGAAGGTGAGAGCGGTGGTGGATTGGCCCCAGCCTACGTCCAGGGTGCAGCTGCAATGTCTCCTGGGGTTTGTGAACTTCTATCGCCGCTTTATCTGGGGTTACAGCACCCTGGCTTCCCCCCTGTCAGCACTCACCTCACCCAAGGTTCCATTCACATGGTCTCCAGCTGCTGACCGGGCATTCCGGGACCTCAAACATCGCTTCACCACTGCTCCCATCTTGGATTATCCTGACTCATCCCATCAGTTTGTGGTGGAGGCTGATGCTTCGGATGTTGGAGTGGGGGGATGTCCTGTCCCAGCGTTCTGCCCTGGACCTCAAGCTACATCGCTGCACCTTCTTCTCCTATCGCCTCAAAGCCATGGAAAGGAACTACGATGTGAGGAATCGTGAGGTTCTTGTGGTGAAGATGGCGTTGGAGGAATGGAGGCAGGTCTGGGAGGCGCAGCGTTCCCAGCCGAACCCCGGGTGGGGCCCTGATAACCAGATATTCGTTCCCGATGCCGTCCGCGCCGCGGTCCTGGAGTGGGCCTACTCCTCTAGGCTTGCTTGCGACCCGGGCTCCCATCGGACCCTGGCTTTTGTGCGACAGTGCTTTTGGTGGCCTACCATGGTCCCTGCCGTGTCCGCATTCGTCACCGCTTGCACGGTTTCTGCACAGATCAAGACTCCTCGACAAGCTGCGGCTGGTCTCCTCAAACCTCTGCCTGTTCCTCACCGTCCCTGGTCTCACATCTCCCTGGACTTTGTCACGGGTCTTCCCCCATCTGATGGCAACACCACCATCCTGACTGTGGTGGATCCAAAGCCGGCCACTTCATTTCTCTCCCCAAACTATCCTCTGCCAAAGAGACGGCCCAGCTCATGGTGCAGCACGTCTTCCGGATCCATGGACTACCGGTAGACATGGTCTCCGACCGGGGTCTTCAGTTCTCATCCCAGTTCGGGAAGGCGTTCTGCACCCTCATTGGGTCATCGGCCGGCCTGTCCTCTGGGTTCTACCCCCAGTCCAACGGCCAGTCGGAGCGAGCCAAACAGGACCTAGAGACTACTCTGCACTGTCTGCTCTCTGCCAAACCCCACCACCTGGAGCCAGCAGCTTGTGTGGGTCGAATACGCCCGCAACACCCTTCCCTACTCTGCCATGGGCCTATCTCCTTTTGATTGTTCAATGGGGTATCATCCCGCGCTCTTCCCTGAGCAGAAGGAAGAGGTCGGCACACCTTCTGCCCAAATGTTTGTCCGCCGGTGTCGTCGTACCTGGAGGAGAGCCCGGCCGGCCCTCCTCAAGACCACTTCCAGGTATCGACGACAAGCGAATGGCCACCGGACCCCGGTATCGTCTCTGGCAGAAGGTATGGCTGTCCACCCGGGATCTGCCCCTCTGGGTGGAATCCCGCAAACTCTCGCCCGGTTTATCGGCCCTTTCCCCATCTCCAAGATCATTAGCCCCTCTGCTGTTCGTCTTCTGTTGCCCCGTACCCTTCGTATACATCCTACCTTTCATGTGTCCAGAGTTTAAACCATGTCTCCTATCCCTCTGTCCCTTGTTTCCTTTTGTGTCCTTTTGCCTGCCCTGTTCAAATAATAAACTTTGTTGTTTCAACGCTGTCTGCACCTGGGTCTTACCTTGAACGTGATAATAATACTCTTAGCAAAGGTGTTCATCTTCAATTAACAATCTATAGAAACTATGAGAATAGAAAAGTTCAGAACTTTTGTGAAACATCCCAGCACAATAGAAAAATATATGGCAACTACAAATCAAAACTGTATGGTCTTCAGAGATAGATGGGAGGGGTTGAGGGTAGCTGTGACTAAAAACAAACAAAAGATAACTGAATGTAAGATATACTGTCTGTGAAATTGAAATTAAGTGGAAGCCTAAGTATTATTGTCCATTCGTTTCCTCCAATTAGGGGAGGGCTGGTAGGGTTAGGGGAAAATAATAAAGGAAAATATATTTAATTAGTTTACTCCATTTAAGGGAGGGCTGGTAGGGCAAGGGGAAAATAATAAAGAAGAAAATATACACTACCGGTCAAAGGTTTTATAACACCTACTCATTCAAGGGTTTTTCTTTATTTTTACTATTTTCTACATTATAGAATACTAATGAAGACATCAAAACTCTGAAAAAACACATATGGAATCATGTAGTAACCAAAAAAGTGTTAAAGAAATCAAAATATGTTTTATATTTGAGATTCTTCACATAGCCACCCTTTGCCTTGATGACAGCTTTGCAATCTCTTGGCATTCTCTCAACCAGCTTTATGAGGTAGTCACCTGGAATGCATTTCAATTAACAGGTGTGCCTTGTTAAAAGTTAATTTGAAGAATTTCTTTCATTTACATTTTTACATTTAAGTCATTTAGCAGACGCTACTATCCAGAGCGACTTACTTTCCTTCTTAAAACCTCTCTGGGATAGTGGGCGGTATTTTCATGATGAAAAGCGTGCCCAAAGTAAACTGCCTGCTACTCAGGCCCAGAAGCTATATGCATATTATTAGTAGACTTGGATAGAAAACACTCTGAAGTTTCTAAAACTGTTTGAATAATGTTTGTGAGTATAACAGAACTGATTTGGCAGGCGAAACCCCGAGCACAATCCATCCAGGGATTTTATTTTTGAGGTAAATTTGTTTTCCATTGGTTTTCTATGGCAAGCCAGTTTTAATAGAAATATGCTTGCATTTCCTATAGAGTCCACTAGATGTCAACAGTCTTTAGAAACTGGTTGATGTTTTTCTTTTGAGAAATTAAGAAGTAGCCATTTCTTTCTGGGTGTATAGCCAAGTGGACTGTTTTGTTTGGGGCGCGTGACCTGAAGCTCGCTCCACTTTCATTTTATCCGCTATTGAACGCAGTTTATCCCGTCTTAAATTTTATCAATTATTTACGTTTTAAAATACCTAATGTTGGATTCGGAAAGTTGTTTGGACAAAGTTTACAGGTAACTTATTATATATTTTGTAGTCATGTTGGGCGAGTTGGAACCAGTGTTTTTCTGAATCAAACGCGCCAAATAAATGGACATTTTGGAGATATAACGACGGAATTGTACAAAAGGACCATTTGTGTTGTTTATGGGACATATTGGAGTGCCAACAGAAGAAGCTCTTCAAAGGTAAGGCATGAATTATATCATTATTTCTGAGTTTTGTGTCGCGCCTGGCGGGTTGAAATATGATTGTCATGTGGTTGTTTGATGGGGTGCTGTCCTCAGATAAATCGCATGTTTTGTTTTCGCCGTAAAGCCTTTTTGAAATCTGACACGGTGGCTGGATTAACAAGAAGTTAAGCTTTAATTTGGTGTATTGCACTTGTGATTGTATGAAAGTTAAATATTTCTAATAATCTTTTTTGAATTTCGCGCTCTGCAATTTCACCGGATGTTGTGAAATCGATCCTGCTAACGGGATTTGATCCATAAGAAGTTTTTAATGCGTTTGAGCCAATCAGTTGTGTTGTGACAAGGTGGGGGGTATACAGAAGATAGCCCTATTTGGTAAGTCCATATTATGGATGGAACATTTCAAGAACTTTGAAAGTTTCTTCAAGTGCAGTCGCAAAACCATCAAGCGCTATGATGAAACTGGCTCTCATGAGGATCGCCACAAGAATGGAAGACCCAGAGTTACCTCTGCTGCAGAGGATAAGTTCATTAGAGTTACGAGCCTCAGAAATTGCAGCCCAAATAAAAGCTTCACAGAGTTCAAGTAACACACACATCTCAACATCAACTGTTCAGAGGAGACTGTGTGAAGCAGGCCTTCATGGTTGAATTGCTGCAAAAGAAACACTATTAAAGAACACCAATAAGAAGAAGAGACTTGCTTGGGCCAAGAAACACAAGCAATGGACATTAGACCGGTGGAAATGTGTCCTTTGGTCTGGAGTCCAAATTGAAGATTTTTGGTTTCAACTGCCGTCTTTGTGGGATACGGTGTGGGTGAACGGATGATCTCCGCATGGGTATTTCCCACCGTAAAGCATGGAGGAAGAGGGGTTATGGTGTGGGGGTCCTTTGCTGGTTACACTGTTTGTGATTTATTTAGAATCCAAGGCACATTTAACCAGCATGGCTACCACAGCATTCCGCAGCGATACACCATCACATCTGGTTTGTGTTTAGTGGTACTATCATTTGTTTTTCAACAGGACAATGACCCAAAACACACATCCAGGCTGTGTAAGGGTTATTTCACCAAGAAGGAGAGTGATGGTGTGCTGCATCAGATGACCTGGCCTCCACAATCCCCAGACCTCAACCAAATTGAGATGATTTGGGATGAGTTGGACCGCAGAGTGAAGGAAAAGCAGCCAACCAGTGCTCAGCATATGTGGGAACTCCTTCAAGACTGTTGGAAAGCATTCTAGGTGAAGCTGGTTGAGAGACTGCCAAGAGTGTGCAAAGCTGTCATCAAGGCAAAGGGTGGCTGTTTGAAGAATCTCAAATATAAAATATATTTTGATTTGGTGAACACTTTTTTGGTTACTACATGATTCCATATGTGTTTATAGTTTTGATGTCTTCACTATTATTCTACCATGTAGACAATAGTGAAAATATAGAAAAACTAAAAATGTCGACCGGTAGTGTATATATATTTAAAATTCTATATATACAGTATATTAAAAATGACCCGGTTAGAAAGAATTCTGAGATTCGGCTGAAAATATGTTAGCATTGTCAGAAATGCTACAAAACGTAGAAAGTACATAGTTTGTTCTTAATGGACGGGAATGTGCACGTGAGAGCGATAAATTCTAAATGTAATAAAAGCTGTTACACCTAGAAACTTAGGGTGTTTTGCAGATGAAAAAATACAGATTACATTTCTAATTCAAAAATGTATACTCAAAATTGTACCGCCAACCTGCACATCATCTTTTTGGGGTTTGTGGCACTAATGTGAGGGGCTATGGCAGGGGAAACGGTGTTGCAGTAGCTTATAGTGCTTGGTGTGGGAATAATGATAAGTGAACTGGGTGAGCTTAGTGTTCACATTGCACTAAAAAAAGGGAACCTAACTACAGACTTCAAGTGAACCGATCTCAGACTACTTCTTCAGATGGTCTCAGTTCGGTTCACTTCAGGGGCTCTTTTGAGAGGTCTGAGTTTCTTTGAAGCATTCACACTGCACAGAAAATGAAAGGGAACCGCACTGAGTTCCCTAAAATTGGCTGAAAGGAACTAAGAGTGAAAACACTCTTTGTCAATATGACATTTTTAAAATCCAAATGGTCACATTATGGATGCTGTAGTCTCGTTTGATCCGACATCTCAAATTTGAGCTAGGTACTCAGAAAATTATTCTGGCTCAGCTGTGGGCTGTATACTTTGATTTTTTCTGGCCCAGTATATGCCTGGGTCCCCGGACCAAAGCTGGCATACTTTGGTCAACACACTGTAAAATGATTCACTCTAAAAAGGTATGGCCCAGATCTGGCCCATATAGTAAAAAATACATGTAAAATCAACAAGAGCGGCCCAGGTTTGGCCCACATACTGCTCAAATAAGATAGGGCACTCAACATAATAGGGACTGACACAAATTACTGATGATTTACTGAAAGAAATTGATAGTAAGAAGATTGTGGGGCCTGTTTTGTTAGACCTCAGTGCAGCTTTTGATGTCATTGATCATAACCTATTGCTAAAAAAAACATAGGTGTTATGGATTTGCATCCTCTGCCTTATTATGGATTAAGAGTTACCTATCTAATAGAACACAGAGCGTTTTCGTTAATGGAAGCTTCTCTCATGCAAATTCAGTTGTGTGTGGTGTACCGCAGGGCAGCCGACTAGTGCCATTATTGTTTTCTGTTTTTACAAATTACCTTCCACTGACCCTAATTAAAGGCAGTGTGTCTACAGTATGTACGCTGAAGGCTCAACAGTATACATGTCGGATGCAACAGTAAAATAAATAACTGAAACACTTAACATAGAGCTCCAGTCAGTTTTAGAATGGTTAACTAGCAATAGGCTGTGCTACATATCTCAAAAACTAAAAGAATAATTTTTGAAACAAATCACTCACTCAACGCTAAACCTCGTTTAGATCTATTATTGAATAATGTGGCGAATGAGCAAGTTGAGGAGACTAAACTGCTGGGTGTAACCCTAGTTAGCAAGCTTTCATGGTCAAAACATATAGACTCAATGGTTGCTAAAATGGGAAGAGGTCTGTCCATGATAGGGTGTCGCTCTACCTTCGTGACATCTCATTTGACCAGACAGGTGGTTATGTGGGGCAAAGAAGGACATAGATAAATTGCAGTTGGTCCAGAACAAAGCAGCACTTAGATGTACACGGAGGGAAAGTGTCTGTAACATGCATGTCAGTCTCTCCTGGCTCAAAGTTGAAGAAAGATTGACTGCATCACTATTGGTCTTCGTGCGAGGTATTGATGTGTTGAAGGTACCGAACTGTGTGTTTTAGCAGTTGGAACACAGTTTGGACACTCCTCGGTACAACACAAGATGTGCAACCAGAGATCTCTTCACAGTCCCCAGGTCCCGAACAGAGGCTGGGAAACGCACAGCATTAAATAGAGCCATGACTACATGGAACTCTCTACCACCACAGGTAACTCAAGCTAGCAATAAAACCAGTTTCAAAAAACAGATGAAAGAACACCTTACAGCACAAAGGGGACTGTGAAGAGACACAGCCATTTTATAAATCTTGTATTGTAATTTGCACTGTAATAGGTATTAGACCTAGATATTATGTGTATGTACTTATACAGTTGAAGTCTGAAGTTTACATACACCTCAGCCAATGTCACGCCCGGACCAGAGTTTGCTTTGTATGTTTTATGTTTTGATTGGTCAGGGTGTGATCTGAGTGGGCATTCTATGTTGTTTGTCTGGTTTGTCTATTTCTGTGTTTGTCCTGATATGGTTCTCAATCAGAGACAGGTGTTTTGCGTTGTCTCTGATTGGGAACCATATTTAGGTAGCCTGTTTTGTAGTGTGTTTTGTGGGTGATTGTTCCTGTTTCGTGTGTTCATCTGTTCTGTGTTCACTAGTTCAGGACTGTAGCGTCTTCGGTTCTTTCTGTCAGTTTGTTGTTTTTGTTCGTTGTTTAAGTAGCCTATTAAAATATGGATTATCATCACGCTGCATTTTGGTCCTCCTCTTTTTCACCCGAAGACAGCCGTTACAGCCAAATACATTTATACTCAGTTTTTCACAATTCCTGACATTTAATCTAAGTAAAAATTCCCTGTCTTAGGTCAGTTAGGATCACCACTTTATTTTAAGAATGTGAAATGTCAGAATAATAGTAGAGAATGATTTATTTCAGCTTTATTTATTTCATCACATTCCCAGTGGGTCAGAAGTGTACATACACTCAATTAGTATTTGGTAGCATTGCCTTTAAATTGTTTAACTTGGGTGAAATGTTTCGGGTAGCCTTCCACAAGCTTCTCACAATAAGTTGGGTGAATTTTGGCCCATTCCTCCTGACAGAGCTGGTGTAACTGAGTCAGGTGTGTAGGCCTCCTTGCTCACACACACTTTTTTAGTTCTGCCCACACATTTTCTATAGGTTTGAGGTCAGGGCTTTGTGATGGCCACTCCAATACCTTGACTGTGTTGTCCTTAAGCCATTTTGCCACAACTTTGGAAGTATGCTTGGGGTCATTGTCCATTTGGAAGACCCATTTGCGACCAAGCTTTAACTTCCTGACTGATGTCTTGAGATGTTGCTTTAATATATCCACAATTTTCCTCACTCATATTGACAACTATTTTGTGAAGTGCACCAGTCCCTCCTGCAGCAAAGCACCCCTACAACATGATGCTGCCACCCCCGTGCTTCACGGTTGGGATGGTGTTCTTCGGCTTACAAGCCGACCCCTTTTTCCTCCAAACATAACGATGGTCATTATGGCCAAACAGTTCTGTTTTTGTTTCATCAGACCAGAGGACATTTCTCCAAAAAGTACGATCTTTGTCCCCATGTGCAGTTGCAAACCGTAGTCTGGCTTTTTTTATGGCGGTTTTGGAGCAGTGGCTTCTTCCTAGCTGAGCTGCCTTTCAGGTTATGTCGATTTAGGACTTGTTTTACTGTGGATATAGATACTTTTGTACTTGTTTCCTCCAGCATCTTCACAAGGTCCTTTGCTGTTGTTCTGGGATTGATTTGCACTTTTCGCACCAAAGTATGTTCATCTCTAGGAGACAGAACGCGTCTCCTCCTGAGCGGCATGACTGCTGCATGGTCCCATGGTGTTTATACTTGCGTACTATTGTTTGTACAGATGAACGTGGTACCTTCAGGCATTTGGAAATTGCTCCCAATGATGAACCAGACTTGTGGAGGTCTACAAAAAAATAATCTGAGGTCTTGGTTGATTTCTTTTGATTTTCCCATGATGTCAAGCAAAGAGGCCCTGAGTTTCAGAGTAGGCCTTGAAATACATCCACAGGTACACCTCCAATTGACTCAAATTATGTCAATAAGCCTAACAGAAGCTTCTAAAGCCATGACATAGTTTTCTGGAATTTTCCAAGCTGTTTATACTTCCGAATTCAACTGTATGTAGGCAATGTGTGACGTTTTAAATTGATGTATTTCAGTACTTGACTAATAATGTTCTATACTATGTATTATGTCTTCTTTCATGTGGACCCCAGGAAGAGTAGCTGATGTTTTTGCAGTGGCTATTGGGGATCCTAATAAATACCAAATACCAAAGGTACGGCTGAGGTCTTTCCTAGGTCCCTGGGTCAAGAGGTGGGCGAGATGCAGTCTACCACACAGACCTTTAATGGGGCTACATTAAACAAGCATTAAACCAGCTATACTGTCCAAATTACATTCAGATCCTCTGCTATTAAATGCTGTATTTAAACAAAAGAGAACATAAAAAGAGAAGAGCAGTTGCACATGAAACATGAAAAATTCTAAGTATCACTGACTTGGATTTGTGCCATAACTACTAAAACATGAGCATTTGAAAACATTGGCCAGGTAAACAAAAGCAAAGCATGGACTGCTGTCATACCTTGTCCATAGAAACCTTACAGGGTAAGGACATTTTTAATGACTGTTTCCCCTTCCCATGGGAAGTCCACTGGTGTTGATGGGATTCATTGTTTTTTTCCCCCTGTATTTAATTTCAGGTTTTGCACGGTTCTATTGGGCCCAGTGTAAGTAGAAGATAGGCTCCAAAGCCCAAAAATGGTGTATTCTAATCCATTGACTTTGAACTGTGTCTGTTATTCTGAACCTTCCATTTCATCATTTTAAGATGGCACACCATCAGTTAAACTAATAACAATTCATTAATAATAACAATTCCAATAACAATTCCTGAGAATTCCACCTGGTGTTGATAGGGTTAGTGTATATTTCCCAAGCTGCTGGAAGGAGAGACAGGGAAGATGTGTCTACCCTCGGCGTCGGATTAACACATCCTCCCCATCTCTCACTCCACCAGCCCGTACTGAAACATGAGTGAGTGATATATTGTTGCCTCATAAGAAAAGGAGAGACAGGTAGCCAGGCGGTAGCCAGATTTTAGTATCATGATACCATCCTTCTCTCATCCCGGGATGTACGGTATCATCGGCTTAGTACGCAAGGCTATCGGGTGTCTATTACCAGAATGCTAACAAAATTAGGACACGTAATAGCAAATTTCTATGGAGACTGCTAGCTAAATATGTCAATGAGCGACAACGAAAATAAACTAATTGAAAAGACAGGCAATCCCGCTCATAAAGTTACACATACATAGGTAGGAACTACTGAATGTAATTTTTGGTGAATTTGGACATTAACAAGCAAATGTGAAGGAGAGACATTGTGCAAATGAACAAAGTTTTGTTGCATGCTTGTCTGAAGGAAGAACAGCACTGTGTACACGCTGTGTCTTTGTGGTGTCTGGAGTCGCTAGGGCAATGGGCCTACCTGCTCTGCTTGGAAAAGGTGGGGGAGGAGCAGACAAGTCGAGAACGGAGAGGAGAAAAAACACAAAGAAATCAAGCTGCAGTGGCAGCTGTACAGATAACTAATCCAAAGGACTTTGACTTCTCAAACACGGCAGAAATATAACAATATGATGCGCTGTTGCCTTATTATTCAGCCACTTGCTAGATAACTAGCAAGTTAAACTTAGGGGTTGTGTTAACGAAGAAATCTTTGTTTTTCACACAGGAAATAAAGATAAAACACAATAAAATATCTTGCTGTGTTTTATAAATGCAGATCTAAAAAGCTTATTTTTGTAATTTCTGCTTGGCATCAAACTGATTGTGTGCTTCAGTTGCACTTCTCCAGTCGGATGAGAATTCACGAACGCACATTCTATCATTTATCAGCAGACAGAGCTCTGACTCCGTAGCTACTTTTCTCTGGTACTTTTCTCGGTGTAGCAAGCCTACTTTTCTCTGTTAAATGCAAGATTAACTTAGGCAAAACATTATGAAATGTAGCTGGCTACATTCTTTCCAAAGAAAACATTAGAAATATGATTTCCATGGATCGTTTTGGCAAAAAATACTTTGCTTTTTCATTGTAAACTCATTTACTTGTGTGGCTGCCAGCCAAATAACATTGCACTTCTGTTGTCATCAGGTGACAATTCTCTGCCAAATACGTTGCACTAATACATTTTTTGTTAAGGAAAACTATAGTTGCACGTCCCAGATCACTGTACAGTCGTGGCCAAAAGTTTTGAGAATGACACAAATGTACATTTTCACAAAGTCTGCTGCCTCAGTTTGTATGATGGCAATTTGCATATACTCCAGAATGTTATGAAAAGTGATCAGATGAATTGCAATTAATTGCAAAGTCCCTCATTGCCATGAAAATGAACTGAATCCCCCCCCCAAAAAACATTTCCACTGAATTTCAGCCCTGCCACAAAAGGACCAGCTGACATCATGTCAGTGATTCTCTCGTTAACACAGGTGTGAGTGTTGACGAGGACAAGGCTGGAGATCACTCTGTCATGCTGATTGAGTTTGAATAACAGACTGGAAGCTTCAAAAGGAGGGTGGTGCTTGGAATCATTGTTCTTCCTTTGGGTTGCCCCCCCGGTTGCCCCCCCGGTTGCCCCCCCCCCCCCTTGGGTTGTGCCGTGGTGGAGATCTTTGTGGGCTATACACGGCCTTGTCTCAGGATGGTAAGTTGGTGGTTGAAGATATCCCTCTAGTGGTGTGGGGGCTGTGCTTTGGCAAAGTGGGTGGGGTTATATCCTGCCTGTTTGGCCCTATCCGGGGGTATCATCGGATGGGGCACAGTGTCTCCTGACCTCTCCTGTCTCAGCCTCCAGTATTTATGCTGCAGTAGTTTATGTGTCGGGGGGCTAGGGTCAATCTGTTATATCTGGAGTACTTCTCCTGTCTTATCCGGTGTCCTGTTAGAATTTAAGTATGCTCTCTCTAATTCTCTCTCTTTCTCTCTTTCTTTCTCTCTCTCTGAGGACCTGAGCCCTAGGACCATGCCTCAGGACTACCTGGCATGATGACTCCTTGCTGTCCCCAGTCCACCTGGCCGTGCTGCTGCTCCAGTTTCAACTGTTCTGCCTGCGGCTATGGAACCCTGACCTGTTCACCGGACGTGCTACCTGTCCCAGACCTGCTGTTTTCAACTCTCTAGAGACAGCAGGAGCGGTAGAGATACTCTCAATGATCGGCTATGAAAAGCCAACTGACATTTACTCCTGAGGTTCTGACTTGTTGCACCCTCGACAACTACTGTGATTATTATTATTTGACCATGCTGGTCATTTCTGAACATTTGAACATCTTGGCCATGTTCTGTTATAATCTCCACCCGGCACAGCCAGAAGAGGACTGGCCACCCCTCATAGCCTGGTTCCTCTCTAGGTTTCTTCCTAGGTTTGGGCCTTTCTAGAGAGTTTTTCCTAGCCACCGTGCTTCTACACCTGCATTGCTTGCTGTTTGGGGTTTTAGGCTGGGTTTCTGTACAGCACTTTCAGATATCAGCTGATGTAAGAAGGGCTATATAAATACATTTAATTTGATTCCTCTGTCAATCATGGTTACCTGCAAGGAAACACGTTCCGTCATCATTGCTTTGCACAAAAAGGGCTTCACAGGCAAGGATATTGCTGCCAGTAAGATTGCACATAAATCAACCATTTATCGGATCTATAAGAACTTCAAGGAGAGCGGTTCAATTGTTGTGAAGAAGGCTTCAGGGCGCCCAAGAAAGTCCAGCAAGCGCCAGGACCGTCTCTTAAAGTTGATTCAGCTGTGGGATCGGGGAACCACCAGTACAGAGCTTGCTCAGGAATGGCAGCAGGCAGGTGTGAGTGCATCTGCACGCACAGTAAGGCGAAGACTTTTGGAGGATGGCCTGGTGTCAAGAAGGGCAGCAAGGAAGCCCCTTCTCTCCAGGAAAAACATCAGGGAGACTGATATTCTGCAAAAGGTACAGGGATTGGACTGCTGAGGACTGGGGTAAAGTCATTTTCTCTGACGAATCCCCTTTACGATTGTTTGGGACATCCGGAAAACAGCTTGTCGGGAGAAGACAAGGTCAGCGCTACCATCAGTCCTGTGTCATGCCAACAGTAAAGCATCCTGAGACCATTCATGTGTGGGGTTGCTTCTCAGCCAAGGGAGTGGGCTCACTCACAATTTTGCCTAAAAACACAGCCATGAATAAAGAATGGTACCAACACCTCCTCCGAGAGCAACCTCTCCCAACCATCCAGGAACAGTTTGGTGACGAACAATGCCTTTTCCAGCATGATGGAGCACCTTGCCATAAGGCAAAAGTGATAACTAAGTGGCTCGGGGAACAAAACATTGATATTTTGGGTCCATGGCCAGGAAACTCCTCAGACCTTAACCCCATTGAGAAATTGTGGTCAATCCTCAAGAGGTGGGTGGACAAACAAAAAACCACAAATTCTGACAAACTCCAAGCATTGATTATGCAAGAATGGGCTGCCATCAGTCAGGATGTGGCCCAGAAGTTAATTGACAGCATGCCAGGGCGGATCATGTAATTGTCAATAAAATCCTTTGACACTTATGAAATGCTTGTAATTATACTTCAGTATTCCATAGTAACATCTGACAAAAATATCTAAAGACACTGAAGCAGCAAACTTTGTGGAAATTAATATTTGTGTCATTCTCCAAACTTTTGGCCAAGACTGTACTGAAGCCAAAAAATATTTGACTTCCAATATAAAATGCAACCCCTGTCAATACACTGCTGGACTCACCTGCTCCCGCTTTTTCCCATTGTGCTATTTACAAACAAACAAACACATGACTGGCTCAGCTGTTCTGCTGTTCTGGGAAACTATGGTAAGCTTCATAATGTAAAATAATGTGACAGGTGAAATTATGAACCCAATCTGCTTCATATCCTAACGTATTCCACAAGTTGACTGCAGGTATTTACTTAAAAAGAATCTACAAATATAAAAATGTAATGAAACACTTCAAATACATTTTTCACGGTATTTAAAAACCATCCTGTGGCCATTTCCAAATACCCCGGTGTGGTGTATTAGCGACACCTAGTGGTGCAATACCAGGGGGGCACTGTGAGGCACATGAGGAACAGATGGAGGCTATGCTTGGGGTATGCAGTTGGATGGGTTTGGAGTACGTGTCAATGATTCCGGTGAGTCTGAGTCAAGTCGAGACATTACACCCGGTATATGGTATAAACATATACCGCCCAAGCCTAGAGACAGGGAAGATATGTCTATCCTTGGCACGGTTGAACAGATCCTCCCCATCTCTCCCACCACCAGCTAGCACCTACCATCCCTCACTACATACCATTCTCCACCCTCAAATACACCCCTCTCACAGTTGTCTCCCTCACTTGACATACTTCTGTACATTTTCATTAAGTTTAATGATTTTTAGATTTGGAGAGGTTGGTCACCAAATATATTACAAACTCACAAGAGTTTATAGGGTAATCAAAGAAAGATTATTTCTGCCCTAACTCCCTATAGACAACATAAGCCTTGTCCTGAGACAGAAGAATGTTCATTACCAAAGTAATGCAGTTGCTAATCTTAACACAGTTATCTCCCTCGCAAGACTTCAAATGGAACCCAGTCTTCGCCAGGCGTGACTCAAAGTTTCAGAGCTTATTCCAGTGTCTTCCTTTTAACGGTTGGCCACATTCATTTCTTTATTTTTTAATTTTACCTTTATTTAACTAGGCAAGTCAGTTAAGAACAAATTCTTATTTACAATGACAGCCTACCCAGGCCAAACCCGGACGATGCTGGGCCAATTGTGTGCCGCCCTATGGGACTTGCAATCATGGCCGGTTGTGATACAGCCTGGAATCGAACCAGGGTCTGTAGAGACACCTTAGGCACCGAGATGCAGTGCCTTAGACCGCTGTGCCACTCGGGAGCCGAGAATGCACACACCATCCATCACCCACACTCCTGGCACCACATCTCCATTTTCACCTCTCTTCATAAATTCAATAACTTTATAAATGGCTTTTGAGGAAAGTTTTTGCATCCTCCCCATCTCTCACTCCTGGCTCATTTCTTTCTCCCTCCTTCACCGTCTGTTGACAGCTGTAACCACTTTTTCATGACCGACTCCACATCCCTCTCAAACTCTCTAGATGTTATCATAGTCTTCCAGACAGCAGCTAATGAACAAGAATACAAAATATTGCAATGTCATTGTAATCGCATTGCAGGAGGCTTTTTGTGTCGTGATGGGACATTTGTAAATATGATACATCTTTACCAGTCAAAAACTCCCTCACTCGAAGGGATGTGTCCATCTCTCCCTCCATCAGCTGGTACTGAAACATGCGTAAGTGAGGTAATGCTGCCCACCAGGAGGAGGAGGAGAGCATCTAATGAATCCCTGGGTTTTCTTGTGGTGGTGTCTGCTGGGGCCAAGGTCTTGCATGGTCTTGAGAAATCTGGTGGATTAGACATGGACAAGAGCACAGAAACTGTTATACACTGCTCAAAAAAATAAAGGGAACACTTAAACAACACAATGTAACTCCAAGTCAATCACACTTCTGTGAAATCAAACTGTCCACTTAGGAAGCAACACTGATTGACAATAAATGCACATTTGTGGCCTGCTGGAGGTCATTTTGCAGGGCTCTGGCAGTGCTCCTCCTGCTCAAAGGCGGAGGTAGCGGTCCTGCTGCTGGGTTGTTGCCCTCCTACGGCCTCCTCCACGTCTCCTGATGTACTGGCCTGTCTCCTGGTAGCGCCTCCATGCTCTGGACACTACGCTGACAGACACAGCAAACCTTCTTGCCACAGCTCGCATTGATGTGCCATCCTGGATGAGCTGCACTACCTGAGCCACTTGTGTGGGTTGTAGACTCCGTCTCATGCTACCACTAGAGTGAAAGCACCGCCAGCATTCAAAAGTGACCAAAACATCAGCCAGGAAGCATAGGAACTGAGAAGTGGTCTGTGGTCACCACCTGTCATGTTTTGTCTTTGATCATCATGTCTTGTCCCTGTGCTTCCCTCTGCTGGTCTTATTAGGTTCTTTCCCTCTTTCTATCCCTCTCTCTCCTCCTCCCTCTCTCCCTCTCCCGCTCTCTCTCTCTATCGTTCCGTTCCTGCTCCCAGCTGTTTCTCATTCTCCTAACGACCTCATTTACTCTTTCACACCTGTCCCCTATTTTGCCCTCTGATTAGAGTCCCTATTTCTCCCTCTGTTTTCCGCTTCTGTCCTTGTCGGATTCTTGTTTGATGTTTGCTGTTCTGTGTCCTTGTTCCGCCCTGTCGTGTTTTTGCCTTCTTCAGATGCTGCGTGTGAGCAGGTGTCTATGTCAGCTACGGCCTGTGCCTTCCTGAAGCGACCTGCAGTCTGTGGTCGCGTCTCCAGTCGTTCCTCTCTACTGACGAGAGGATTTCAGTTTCCTGTTTTGGATTTACCTTTGATAATATCCAGGAGTATCATTGTTTGTTTAAGACTGGAATAAAGACTCTGTTTCTATTACGTCGCTTTTGGGTCCTCATTCACCAGCATAACAGAAGAATCCGACCAAGAATGGACCCAGCGACTACGGATTCTCGCAACACTGCCGTCGAGATCCAGGGAGCAATGCTCGGCAGACACGAGCAGGAATTGTCTGCTGCTCGTCATGCCGTTGAGACCCTGGCCGCTCATGTCTCCGATCTCTCAGGACAGTTTCAGAGTCTTCGTCTCGTGCCACCAGCTACTTCCTGGTCTTCCGAGTCTCCGGAGCCTAGGGTTAATAACCCACCATGTTACTCTGGGCAGCCCACTGAGTGTCGCTCCTTTCTCACCCAGTGTGATATTGTGTTCTCTCTCCAGCCCAACACATACTCAGGAGAGAGAGCTCGGATCGCTTACGTCATATCACTCCTTACTGGTCGGGCTCGGGAGTGGGGCACAGCTATCTGGGAGGCAAGGGCTGAGTGTTCTAACGTTTATCAGAACTTTAAGGAGGAGATGATACGGGTTTTTGATCGTTCAGTTTTTGGGAAGGAGGCTTCCAGGGCCCTGGCTTCCCTATGTCAAGGTGATCGATCCATAACGGATTACTCTATAGAGTTTCGCACTCTTGCTGCATCCAGTGACTGGAACGAGCCGGCGTTGCTCGCTCGTTTTCTGGAGGGACTCCACGCTGAGGTTAAGGATGAGATTCTCTCCCGGGAGGTTCCTTCCAGCGTGGACTCTTTGATTGCACTCGCCATCCGCATAGAACGACGGGTAGATCTTCGTCACCGAGCTCGTGGAAGAGAGCTCGCGTTAACGGTGTTTCCCCTCTCCGCATCTCAACCATCTCCTCCCATCGGCTCAGAGACTGAGCCCATGCAGCTGGGAGGTATTCGCATCTCGACTAAGGAGAGGGAACAGAGAATCACCAACCGCCTTTGCCTCTATTGCGGTTCTGCTGGACATTTTGTCATGTCATGTCCAGTTAAAGGCCAGAGCTCATCAGTAAGCGGAGGGCTACTGGTGAGCGCTACTACTCAGGTCTCTCCATCAAGATCCTGTACTACCTTGTCGGTCCATCTACGCTGGACCGGTTCGGCTGCTTCCTGCAGTGCCTTGATAGACTCTGGGGCTGAGGGTTGTTTTATGGACGAAGCATGGGCTCGGAAACATGACATTCCTCTCAGACAGTTAGGGAAGCCCACGCCCATGTTCGCCTTAGATGGTAGTCCTCTCCCCAGTATCAGATGTGAGACACTACCTTTAACCCTCACAGTATCTGGTAACCACAGTGAGACCATTTCCTTTTTGATTTTTCATTCACCTTTTACACCTGTTGTTTTGGGTCATCCCTGGCTAGTATGTCATAATCCTTCTATTAATTGGTCTAGTAATTCTATCCTATCCTGGAACGTTTCTTGTCATGTGAAGTGTTTAATGTCTGCTATCCCTCCTGTTTCTTCTGTCCCCTCTACTCAGGAGGAACCTGGTGATTTGACAGGAGTGCCGGAGGAATATCATGATCTACGCACGGTCTTCAGTCGGTCCAGAGCCAACTCTCTTCCTCCTCACCGGTCGTACGATTGTTGTATTGATCTCCTTCCGGGGACCACTCCCCCTCGGGGTAGACTATACTCTCTGTCGGCTCCCGAACGTAAGGCTCTCGAGGATTATCTGTCTGTTTCTCTCGACGCCGGTACCGTGGTGCCTTCTTCCTCTCCCGCCGGAGCGGGGTTTTTCTTTGTTAAGAAGAAGGACGGTACTCTGCGCCCCTGCGTGGATTATCGAGGGCTGAATGACATAACGGTTAAGAATCGTTATCCGCTTCCCCTTATGTCGTCAGCCTTCGAGATTCTGCAGGGAGCCAGGTTCTTTACTAAGTTGGACCTTCGTAACGCTTACCATCTCGTACGCATCAGAGAGGGGGACGAGTGGAAAACGGCGTTTAACACTCCGTTAGGGCATTTTGAATACCGGGTTCTGCCGTTCGGTCTCGCTAATGCTCCAGCTGTCTTTCAGGCATTAGTTAATGATGTACTGAGAGACATGCTGAACATCTTTGTTTTCGTTTACCTTGACGATATTCTGATTTTTTCACCGTCACTCGAGATTCATGTTCAGCACGTTCGACGTGTACTCCAGCGCCTTTTAGAGAATTGTCTCTACGTGAAGGCTGAGAAGTGCGCCTTTCATGTCTCCTCTGTCACATTTCTCGGTTCTGTTATTTCCGCTGAAGGCATTCAGATGGATCCCGCTAAGGTCCAGGCTGTCAGCGATTGGCCCGTTCCTAAGTCACGTGTCGAGTTACAGCGCTTTCTCGGTTTCGCTAATTTCTATCGGCGTTTCATTCGTAATTTCGGTCAAGTGGCTGCTCCTCTCACAGCTCTGACTTCTGTCAAGACTTGCTTTAAGTGGTCCGGTTCCGCCCAGGGAGCTTTTGATCTCCTCAAGAAGCGTTTTACATCCGCCCCTATCCTTGTTACTCCTGACGTCACTAAACAATTCATTGTCGAGGTTGACGCTTCAGAGGTGGGCGTGGGAGCCATTCTGTCCCAGCGCTTCCAGTCTGACGATAAGGTCCATCCTTGCGCTTACTTTTCTCATCGCCTGTCGCCATCGGAACGCAACTATGATGTGGGTAACCGCGAACTGCTCGCCATCCGCTTAGCCATAGGCGAATGGCGACAGTGGTTGGAGGGGGCGACCGTCCCTTTTGTCGTTTGGACTGACCATAAGAACCTTGAGTACATCCGTTCTGCCAAACGACTTAATGCACGTCAAGCTCGTTGGGCGTTGTTTTTCGCTCGTTTCGAGTTCGTGATTTCCTATCGCCCGGGAAATAAGAACACCAAGCCTGATGCCTTATCCCGTCTCTTTAGTTCTCCTGTGGCTTCTACCGACCCCGAGGGGATTCTCCCTGAAGGGCGTGTTGTCGGGTTGACTGTCTGGGGAATTGAGAGACAGGTAAAGCAAGCACTCACTCACACTGCGTCGCCGCGCGCTTGTCGTAGTAACCTTCTGTTCGTTCCTGTCTCTACTCGTCTGGCTGTTCTTCAGTGGGCTCATTCTGCCAAGTTAGCTGGCCACCCCGGCGTTCGGGGTACGCTTGCTTCTATTCGCCAGCGGTTTTGGTGGCCTACTCAGGAGCGGGACACGCGCCGTTTCGTGGCTGCTTGTTCGGACTGCGCGCAGACTAAGTCAGGTAACTCTCCTCCTGCCGGTCGTCTCAGACCGCTTCCCATTCCTTCTCGACCATGGTCTCACATCGCCTTAGACTTTATTACCGGTCTGCCTTCGTCTGCGGGGAAGACTGTGATTCTTACGGTTATCGATAGGTTCTCTAAGGCGGCACATTTCATTCCCCTCGCTAAGCTTCCTTCCGCTAAGGAGACGGCACAGATCATCATTGAGAATGTGTTCAGAATTCATGGCCTCCCGTTAGACGCCGTTTCAGACAGAGGCCCGCAATTCACGTCACAGTTTTGGAGGGAGTTCTGTCGTTTGATTGGTGCTTCCGTCAGTCTCTCTTCCGGGTTTCATCCCCAGTCTAACGGTCAAGCAGAAAGGGCCAATCAGTCGATTGGTCGCATATTACGCAGCCTTTCGTTTCGAAACCCTGCGTCTTGGGCAGAACAGCTCCCCTGGGCTGAGTACGCTCACAACTCGCTTCCTTCGTCTGCTACCGGGCTATCTCCGTTTCAGAGTAGTCTTGGTTACCAGCCTCCTCTGTTCTCGTCCCAGCTCGCCGAGTCCAGCGTTCCCTCCGCTCAGGCTTTTGTCCAACGTTGTGAGCGCACCTGGAGGAGGGTCAGGTCTGCACTTTGCCGTTACAGGGCGCAGACTGTGAGAGCCGCCAATAAACGTAGGATTAAGAGTCCTAGGTATTGTCGCGGTCAGAGAGTGTGGCTTTCCACTCGTAACCTTCCCCTTACGACAGCTTCTCGCAAGTTGACTCCGCGGTTCATTGGTCCGTTCCGTGTCTCTCAGGTCGTCAATCCTGTCGCTGTGCGACTGCTTCTTCCGCGACATCTTCGTCGCGTCCACCCTGTCTTCCATGTCTCTTGTGTCAAGCCTTTTCTTCGCGCCCCCGTTCGTCTTCCCTCCCCCCCCCCCCGTCCTTGTCGAGGGCGCACCTATTTACAAGGTACGGAGGATCATGGACATGCGTTCTCGGGGACGTGGTCACCAGTACTTAGTGGATTGGGAGGGTTACGGTCCTGAGGAGAGGAGTTGGGTTCCATCTCGGGACGTGCTGGACCGTTCGTTGATTGATGATTTCCTTCGTTGCCGCCAGGGTTCCTCCTCGAGTGCGCCAGGAGGCGCTCGGTGAGTGGGGGGGTACTGTCATGTTTTGTCTTTGATCATCATGTCTTGTCCCTGTGCTTCCCTCTGCTGGTCTTATTAGGTTCTTTCCCTCTTTCTATCCCTCTCTCTCCTCCTCCCTCTCTCCCTCTCCCGCTCTCTCTCTCTATCGTTCCGTTCCTGCTCCCAGCTGTTTCTCATTCTCCTAACGACCTCATTTACTCTTTCACACCTGTCCCCTATTTTGCCCTCTGATTAGAGTCCCTATTTCTCCCTCTGTTTTCCGCTTCTGTCCTTGTCGGATTCTTGTTTGATGTTTGCTGTTCTGTGTCCTTGTTCCGCCCTGTCGTGTTTTTGCCTTCTTCAGATGCTGCGTGTGAGCAGGTGTCTATGTCAGCTACGGCCTGTGCCTTCCTGAAGCGACCTGCAGTCTGTGGTCGCGTCTCCAGTCGTTCCTCTCTACTGACGAGAGGATTTCAGTTTCCTGTTTTGGATTTACCTTTGATAATATCCAGGAGTATCATTGTTTGTTTAAGACTGGAATAAAGACTCTGTTTCTATTACGTCGCTTTTGGGTCCTCATTCACCAGCATAACACCACCTGCAGAATCACTCCTTTATTGGGGGTGTCTTGCTAATTGCCTATAATTTCCACCTTTTGTCTATTCCATTTGCACAACAGCATGTGAAATTTATTGTCAATCAGTGTTGCTTCCTAAGTGGACAGTTTGATTTCACAGAAGTGTGATTGACTTGGAGTTACATTGTGTTGTTTAAGTGTTCCCTTTATTTTTTTGAGCAGTGTATATTTGCCGCCTTCACAATGATGTCTAGCTTCTTTGATTTTTCATTAGTTTGACTAGTCCAATTTATCACTTGCGCTATAAACGCAACAAAGTCCACCTTCTTCACTGTTAGTGTGTCGGGATCCTTCTCCTGCATGATATTCACTGCAGACTGTGGTACATCCACTACCATCTCATCTCTACTCAACAATTTTCACTGCCGCCACATAGGAGACCTGCTGGATAGCCCTGATCCTAACTACTGCGACCTCCTTCATCCTTACGTGGCACTCCCTGAACTTGGGATTGTGATTCCCATCACAATTACAGCAACATGCGCCATCTGACTCTTCAACTACTACACATGTATTCCTACCACAAACACTTGCCACGTGTCCAAACTTTTTACAATTGTAACACTGCAGCGGCTTCTGTACATAGGGTCTCACCGCATATCTCACATACCCAAGTTTGACATAAGTCGGAAGAACCACTTCATCAAATGACAGTAAAACCGATAGGCTTTGCGCCTTCTTCCCATCTATCATTCAATTCAAGCAACATGCATCTACCAATCCTGGAATGTTGCCTTACTCTGAAAATCCTAGCTTTCCACATCATACATCGATATCTTGTAGAGCCACAGAGCTTTCTCATCAATTCGGTCTTATCATCGGATAAAATTAGAGACTCAGAACTAGAAAATGGTATATCATGAACTGCAGTTGAGGACCAATGGGAAAGTAATTCTGCTTTGAAAGTTGATAAACTTGTAACCTCACTTTTGATAAAATGGCCCTTGAACGTTTTGGTACACCTACTGGAGAGCTCTTCTTTGTCTACACCCATTCAGCATTGTTCACACCCTCTTAAGCCTACATGATTCCCAACCATCTCTTTAAGCATTCACATGTGAGGCCATGTGCTAAACAGTAGTAGTAGTTTAGTAAACAATCAAAGCTTTTAAGAATACCATTTTTAAAAGTAGTAGCCTACAATAATGTTAAACACCAGATAAAAATACACTTTATCTAGTCCTTGGCCTATATCCTAATCTGACAGGTGTAGGTCATGTTGTTATTCAAATGACTGTCTCTGGTAAACACACATTATATCAAATAAAATCAAAGTTTATTTGTCACATTCACAGGATACAGAAGGTGTAAACCAGGGGTGCTGAAACCAGTCAATCGCAATCTACTAGTCGATTGCAGAGTGCTTGCCAGTCGATCGTGAGATGATTATACATCTACTAAAATTCAGCCACACAATGCCTATAATCTCTTTCTGTTTTAATTTTCAACAGTTCTCCATTCACAGCAATGTCTGAAAAGTCACATGATTTACATAAAATATGACAAGTCCCTGCCCACTTATTGAAGTATGCTTAGTTAGTGCAGTTAGATTCCGCCCGCCAACTCCAAGTCGAGGTCACGGTGATGCCAGTGTAACAGTCTTGCTTCCGTTCCTCTCCTCACCCCGAACCAGGCACCCTCTGCACACATAGACAACAGCCACCCTCGATGCATCGTTACCCATCGCGCCACAACAGCCACGGCCCTCGCAGAGTAAGGGGAACAACTACTTCAAGGTCTCAGAGCGAGTGACGTCACCGATTGAAACGCTATTAGCGCGCACCCCGCTAACCATTTCACACCGGTTACACTCACCCCCCTTTTCCGCAGCAACAGCATCATTGTAACAGTATAGCTTCTGTCCCTCTCCTTGCCCCTACCTGGGCTCGAACCAGGGACCCTCTGCACACATAGACAACAGCCACCCTCGAAGCATCATTACCCATCGCTCCACAAAAGCCGCGGCCCTTTCAGAGCAAGGGGAACAACTACTTCAAGGTCTCAGAGCGAGTGACATCACCGATTGAAATGCGATTTTCACCGATTGAAAGAGATTTTCCAGCAAAGACTGAATTACGAAGAAGAAAGGTACAAGATCTAAAACATCAACTGGCATCGCAGCAGTCAATTTTCACAAGGCCTGTGACCAAAGGGGAGGCGGCAACCATAGCATCTTATTGTGTGAGTCGCGTTCTTGCTAAGCATAAAAAGTTGTTCAAAGATGGGGAGATGATCAAGGAAGCATTTATTGAGGCTGTAGACTCGCTGTTTGGGGATTTCTAAGAATAAGACTGAAATGATGGCTGCCATCAATGACATTCAGTTGTTCAGAAAATTCGGTGACAAGAAGATGTGAGGGAAAAGCGGAGAACCTCGAGGATCAACTGAAGAAGGATATTGACAACTGCGAGTGTTATTCCCTCCAGTTTGACGAGTCCACAGATATGGTAGATGTTGCACACTTAAGCATTTTCATCAGAATGGTATTTGACATTACAAAGGACGAACTACTTGCCATTTTGCCACTGAAAGGACATCCCAGGGGTGAAGATATTCCAACTGGCCTTTTGTAAGCTTGTCTCCATTACTACCGATGGGGCACCCGCTATGGTAGGCCGCATTAGTGGGTTCGTTGCATTGTACAAACATGATGATTATTTCCCGGACTGTCTTAGTTTCACTGCATAATTCATCAGCAAGCCGTGTGCGGGAAGATGTTAAACATGAAAGAGGTGATGGATGTTGCGTTGAAGATTGTGTGTTTTATTCAAGCAAGAAGCCTACAGCGGAGGCTACTTTGCGCTCATTTAGAAGAGACTGAAGCGGAGCACACAGACCTGCTGCAGCACATGGATGTGCGGTGGCTGAGCAGAGGTACATTTTTAGGGAGATTTAGTGAGTTGTTGCCTGAAATCAAGGAGTTTCTCAAGGTCAAACTTGCAGAATATGCACAGCTTGAGGACACAGTGCCCTCCTGGATTTAGCTTTTCTCACTGACCTAACTTACATGCTTAATGAATTGAATGTAGAGCTGCAAGGAAAAGGCAAACATGTAATCGACATGATCAGTTCTGTGAACACTTTAAAAGCAAACTACAACTGCTCACAAGAAACCTGTAACATAAGGACCTGCACTTCAACACATGCATTCAGAACTTGGAACGTCAGGACAAGGATACAGCACAGCTTGACAGTGCACATTGCGTGGAGCAAGTCCAGAGCATCTTATCTGAGTTTGACAGTCGTTTCACTGACTTTGCATCACTTGAGCCTATTGCCACTTATATGTGCTTTCCGTTTGGCACAGACATAAATGTGGAAGTCATTGCCTCCAAAATGGGATCACATTTTCAGTTGGACACGACTATAGCGGAAACTGAAATTCACACCCTTCAAAATGACATTCAGCTGAAATCCAGGGCAACCACTGAGATGAAGGAAGAGTTCTGGGAGCTACTGCAGGAGGAGAAGTATCCCAACATAAGAAGATGTGCTCTCAACTTATCAGCCCTTTTTGGATCAACCTACCTTTGTGAGTCTGCATTTTCTCACATGAAGATAATAAAGTACAGCACTGCTATGACTGATGACCACCTTGTGGCCTGCATGAGACTTGCAACAAGCTGCTACAGCCCTGACTATTAAAAACGACTTGCCTCCACCCAACGCCAAAAGATACACTAGGTAGGAAGGTAGGAAATGATATTAGTTGCATTTATTTGTGGAAAACATGTTATTGGTCTACATTTATATTTGGGTATCAAATAGGTATCATAGCGGCAGGTCCATACTCAGTGGTGTGTTGCGTTTCATACATTTGGTGGCTGGTTTAGATTTAGAGACTGGTTGATCTCATCAGGCTGGCAAATGAAAAAGTAGATCTCACGTCAAAGAAGGATGGACACACCTGGTGTAAACGGTAGTGAAATGGTTACTTGCATAGTAGCAATATCAAAAACAGAAAGTGTCCAGCTAAAAATATTGTATAAATATTTTATAATTATTAGATGACGCTTACCCAGACACACTTGTCTAAATTGATCGGTCATATGAAGGAAATGCTATAACCACTCCCCAGCCACATCTAGCTAAGTGGATGGGTCACTATTGTCCAGACATGTACACATGTTCATGAAATACAATAGATGACCGTAATCACCCCCAGACACACCTGGCTAACGTGATGGGTCATGTAATCATCTGGCGAAGTGGAGTCTTTTGTTTAGACATGTAGCTAGCTAGCTAGCCAGCCAAACAATGAACCGGCATAATCCCAATTCATACTACTACCACTACAAACATTGTCATAGCTGTAGTATGAATCTGTACCCTCAATTCCATTCTGAAGTGTAATACATTCACAGTGCGATTTCATCAGATTTTTTATTTTTGTGTCAAATTAAGGAATTATTCTATTGATAATGCTAAAAATTCTGAACTTGTTTAGCATTATCTAGTCCAAATATGCATGATTCCACTATTTGTATCCGTTTGCATCGCTTTCAATAGGGGACTTTTATTTTGAAGTGAACCGCACATTACACCATTGTGGCTAATCCTTATGTTGGCTAGTTTTACAAGGTTCAGTTGCGGAGCAAACTCGGTATCCAACAATTTCCACACCCACTCGTTTTATTTGAAGGATAGCACCCTACACGAAAAAATAACGTGTAATATTGGTAGCAACAAACTGGATGTCACCGTGATAGTCTACTGCTCAATGGGCTACAAACCGGGGAAGTTATTACGGCAATAACGTCTACATTTTTATAATAAAAATAAACTCTATCAAATCCCCTGCTGATAATTCTGCCAAATATTTGGTTGTCACTAATTACCACAGTACAAAGTCATAAACCCTGCTTATTTCTACAGTTTATCTTCTTAAAATGTGATTTTAAGCCTAACCTTAGCTACACTACTAACCTTATTCCTATCCTCAAATTGTTGTTGTCATGACTTTGCTCTACATAGCCATCTAGCGGAAACCCAAATATAATGTGCTGAACAGGAAATGACAGTCTTTCGGGAAAAACCAGATACTGTTCCCTCATTGGTTGCTTAGATAAAAGTCAACGCGATCGAGTGTCGTTGTGTTGTTTGAAGTGTAAGGGTGGAGCTTATGATTGACAGACGATGCTGTGGTAGTGATGGGCATTCCGGCTCTTTTCAGTGAGCCGGCTCGTTCGGCTCTGCTCACCAAAAAGAGCCAGCTCTTTTGGCTCCCAAACGGCTCTTTAAAAAAACATGTTTTGTATTTTTTGAAGTCAAACAGTTTGCGATAGTTTGACTATGATTGGTGTTAAAACAATTCTAAATAAATGATTAAATGAAATCATACTCTACCTTAACCACAATGTATTTAAAAATGCATTGGTTTGTTATAAAAAAAGAGTGCTTATTAAACATTTGCATTTAAAGTATAACTTTTTAATGTATATAAACAAAGTGCATATAAATCTAACCATTCAAAACGAATACAATCTGAACAGCATAATAGAATATTGCACCATATCAAAGAAAAAGAAAAAACAATTTGCAAAACTGCAGCATCCCACAAATTGAAATAAATGTAAAAAGAAAAGAAGGATACTATCACACATGTGCATTTAACGTATAACTTTTTTAATGTATATAAACAAAGTGCATATAAATGTAACTATTCAAAACAAATAAAATCTGAACAACATAATAATAGAATATTGCACCATATCAAAGAAAAATAAATAACAATGTGCAAACTGCAGCATCCCACTTAAAACATTAAACTGGTCCCTCTTTTCTCTCTTCTTTATTGCCATGTTATAACCAGCAGCACACAGCAATGCTGACCATATTTTGCTTTTATGAGAGATTTGCATTCAGAAATGCAAGCTGCCTCACTTTCGAGGGGCTAATGCGGTTTCTTCTCTCAGTAATTATTTGTCCTGTTTTCGAGAAGACCCTCTGAGGGAATGGATGTGGCCACTATGCAGAGTCTACCTGTCATGACTTTAGTAAGCCCTGGGTAGACAGAGGCCTTGTTCTTCCACTAGCTCAGAGGATCTATTTGGAGGATCTGGGCTCCTCCAAATAGGATCGGACCTCCATTATGGCATCTGCTGAGGGATTCCTTTAGCTGCAACCCCAGTTGCTCTCTCGTCAAACAGCAGACGTTTGTGGCACTACTGCTGGTGCTTCTGCTCCATCTGATCCCTCTTCTTCCTGTTTCCCTGGTGCCTGAGCCAGCTGATTGCTGGGGCTGTCCCTCCCTGCTGCTGAGGTTATTCTTTGAAGAGCCTCATCAATAGCTCTGGCATCACTGAAGGCTAACTTCTTAAACCTGGGGACAAGTGGGGCTGCAGTTCCTAAGCCGTCATTGTAAATAAGAATGTGTTCTTAACTGACTTGCCTAGTTAAATAAAGGTAAAACATTTAAAAAATATATATATATATATTATATTCCATTCTGTGGAACGTTCTGTCCATTGACGAACATAGGGTGTCCATCAACTCTGTCACATGTCCTGTGGTTACATTTGCTTCTCTCTGGCGGCTGGCTGTGATTCGCTGCAGACCCTTACACAGGGATATCATTTTTGAGGCTGTCACATAGCTGAAAAGAGAGAACAGTAACTTAGTTCAGGTTGATGTTTTGTCCACTGATACTACATTCTCATCTACTGCTCATATACATATATAATGCTGGATTAAATAATGATGTAGTAATAACTGCTTACTGTACCTCTCTCCACTGATCTCCACAGTGACCTGCTCAAAGGGTTCCAGGACTCTGCACACCTCCTCCACCACCTCACATTCCTCTTGGGTCAGAGCCTCAACAGGTGCATTGACAATGGCCAGGGTAGAGACGATGGCATCCTTTGACTCAAGAAACTAGACTTCAGTTTTTCAGCACCTGCTGTGCTCCTGTGGAAGTATTCCACATCTGCTTTCACTTTGTCCACAGTGGGCTTCATCACCTTCAGAGCATCTCTTACAATCAGGTTGATTGGTTATGTTAGCTGCATTGTCGCTAACACAACAGACCACTTTTCCATTTACTTGCCATTCTCTGGCCACTCTCAACAGTTCCTCTGCCAAGTTCTCTGAGGTGTGCCTGTCACTGAACTCAAAGCAGTCCAGAAGACAGCTATAGACATCGAAAAATCTTCAATGAAGTGACATGTAACCGACATGTAAGAAGTGGTTACCCTTGATGTCGAGCAGTCAGTGGTAAGGCAAACTGCAGTAGCTTTTCGGATTCTTTCCCGCACTGAAGCCTGTGTGCTCTCGTACAGTTGTGGAATGAGTGATTTTGAAAGGGTTTTCCTGCTTGGAATTGTGTACATAAGCATGTGAAAAGGGTAATTCAAATAACCAAGTTCAACCTAGCTAATTTCCGATTTATACGAAATTGTTTGACTACAGAGGTAGCAAAACTGTACTTCAAATCTATGATACTCCCCCACTTAACATACTGCTTGACTAGTTGGGCCCAAGCTTGCTGTACAACATTAAAACCTATTCAGTCTGTCTACAAACAGGCTCTCAAAGTGCTTGATAGGAAGCCCAATAGCCATCATCACTGTTACATCCTCAGAAAGCATGAGCTCCTGAGTTGGGAAAATCCTGTGCAATACACCGACGCATGTCTTGTATTCAAGATCCTAAATGGCCTGGCTCCCCCTCCACTCAGTATTTTTGTTAAACAGAAAACCCAAACATATGGCAGCAGATCCACAATGTCGGCCATGAAAGGTGACTGTATAGTTCCCTTAAGGAAAAGCACCTTTAGTAAATCCGCTTTCTCTGTGAGAGCTTCCCATGTCTGGAATACACTGCCATCAGACACACATAACTGCACCACATATCACACTTTCACAAAATGCGTGAAGACATGGCTAAAGGTCAATCAGATTTGTGAACATAATCCCTA
This sequence comes from Salvelinus alpinus, assembly GCF_045679555.1. Classification (NCBI taxonomy): domain Eukaryota; kingdom Metazoa; phylum Chordata; class Actinopteri; order Salmoniformes; family Salmonidae; genus Salvelinus; species Salvelinus alpinus. The sequence goes on from NC_092117.1 coordinate 4,333,321, forward strand.
GCTGTGTATTGCCGCGTTCCATGATGTCTGTTGTCTGTAGCTTGTGAGGTGTGGAAACACATTGTTGCTTTTATGGATTTTGTCTTGTTGCTTTTTGTTCTATGTTGCTCTGTCTGTATGCTATGTCTTGCTTGTCCTCTGTTGCTCTGCGTGTGCTCACTGCTCAATGATTGTCTATATTGTAATTGTTTTTAATAACCTGCCCAGGGACTGCAGTTGAAAATTAGCCGGCTGGCTAAAACCGGCACTTTTACTGAAACGTTGATTAATGTGCACTGTCCCTGTAAAAATAAACGAAACTACAACTCAAACATTGGATTTAGACTATTGCTATAATTTCTAAAACCTCTGTCCTCCACGATCGAAAATGGCTGGAAATCGGTGGCAATCATTTTAGCCAATGTAATATCAATTTGGCCTTGTTTTGCTACAGACATAGACTTTGGCATAAACTGGTCCATAGAAGACTGCGTTGCTGTGGGTTGCGGAGTAGGCCTACTTGACTGAGTGGATACATCTCCACGGGTGTAGGTGCTGGCTCCACCACTATCACTAGCAGGCCCGCTAGTTTCTCAAAGCTCCACTACAGTTAGCTTCACAGTTGGGTGCACAGTTGGCATATGCCGGTGGAGGTTGTGCGTAGAACCGGCTTTATATGAGATTTTGTTTTGGCAAATTCTACACTGTGCTCTAGTACATTATTAAAATGCATCCAAATGCTACTGTGCTTCCGACTCATTTTCCAGCTGTTGTGTTCACAGCTGTCCTTCCTCTCTCTCCTCGGCTACTAAGTGTGTGACTGTGAGTGAGTTGGCTCGGCCCTCCCTCACGCATCTTTGGTTCATTGGTTGACACTGTGTCTCTGATTGACAGGAACAACAGGTGAGGCTGTTAGTCTGAGCCGACAGTCAGAACGAGTGTGTGTGCGCTTGAGCATTTAGGCCAATATGATTTTATTTATTTTATTTTATTTGAATTAGTTAATTCTATTCATTTAAATATTTAGATTATTCATATCTTAATTTTTTTATGTTTTTATAAATAGATTTGGCTCTTCTGATATGCGAGCCGGCTCCCAACGTTCACTTACAAGAGCCAGCTCTTAGAGCCGACTCGTTCGCGAATGACCCATCACTACTCTGTGGCTGTGCTCTCCTCTTAATGAAAAGCTCAGCTCTCCAATTTAAGAGGCACATCACAGTATTGAAACACTGACTCTATGGAAATGCTCACTGCACTTTCACATAATCATTGGCATTTCCTTAAACAAATATTGAAAACTTAGCGCAAGTAATGGGCTTTGTCAATTTACAAATAACAAACACACCTCGAATGTCAAAGTCGCAATGCTTGTATTAGACATTTCCAATGTTTAAGTTTTCAATATAGGATGTGTGGATTCTGTAGTTGAATTTTGAATCTTTTTTTCTCTCCATTTATACTGTATTTAGGCCCATGTTGCCTATATATCTTTTAATGCAGTCATCTCGGTTATCATTTGAAGCTTAATTTTATCCTTCCCTTGTTTGGCAACTTTGTATCCATAATCAACTTCAACTTATTGGCAGTCACAGTCAGACAGATTGCCTGAACATCTTGATTCTATCTTTAGCGGAGATCTTCTGTGAATAAAGTGACGCCGAAGGCGAAAGAAGCATCTAACGATGCACTTTGGCTGCTCTGTGAGTGGTCTGGATCACTCACAGATGTGCAAAAGTTTTTAAGAGCTACATTACTGTAAGGCTCTGGGAAACACCTTGGCTATTAACGATACATCGTATGAAGGTTCTAACAATGATCTTAATGCTACGAAGGCTCTGGGAAACGAGGCTCTGTATAGCCAAATGTAACTCCATGGTTGTACTGGTGTATAATAGTGAGAAAGTGAAAAGTAGACTCTTTTAACTACATGGGGCAGAGAGGAGCACAGTAGGTAGCAACAGGGAATACAGACAGAAGTGTGTATGTGTGTGGTAGCAGGTAGCTGCATCTATCTTATGTTTTATGTTATGGGCCAGATCCCCATAAATTGCATTATACTACCATGTGGTTTGCATCAACTGTTTATTATGATCGATCACATGTTAATCAGAAGTGAATCAATTGATTACTCTGGGAGGGGAGTGATAGGACAGAGAGCTCTACAGTTCACTTGAAAACACTTTCAACTTGATTTTCTGCATTTTAAGGTATCTTAAAACATCATGTAACCATTGGTGAGAAATTCCACATCTGGTTTCTATTCTATTCAATTCAATTCGGTTACCATTGTCTTACATCAGATAGCGAGACAAACCATCTGCAACCGTCAGTTGAGGGACAAGTGTCTCATAGGAGTGACGCCACCTGTTGGAAGACATTGTTAGATGACTGTAAGTTCATCTTTACAAAAGGAGTTAATGTAGGAAGTGCTTTCAATTTACATATACATTTACATTTTTGTCATTTAGCAGACGCTCTTATCCAGAGCGACTTAGAGTAAGTAGTGAGTGTCATCCTGCAATGTCAATGTCATGCTGCACAACGAACGTGACGGTTGCAGGACTGTTATACCAGCCACGTTTGACAACGTGGTAACACGTTACATTGAGTTACCTTTTACAACGCAATGTTCAAAACAGTGTTCAGTGCTTGCCAAATAGTGAGCCAAATTGTACCTGCAGTTATTAGCACTTTATAAATGCACTTACACATGGTTATAACATGAACCCTTTAGTATCATCATGCAACCTTACAAAAAAATCTGATAGTCATTTTGCTGGCTTTTTTCATTCTTTTCACTGTTCTATTCCTGAATTTCACAGCTCAATTGGCTGCCAATTGTGATGTCATCAACTAGAGCACACGGGGAGAATGGAAGGGACGGAGATGTGTAAAATACATTCAATTTGCTCATTTATGTAAAAAAATAATAATAATAATATCACATTTACATAAGTATTCAGACCCTTTACTTGCTCTGACATGCACTGTCAACTGTGGGACCTTATATAGACAGGTGTGTGCCTTTCAAAATCATGTCATATCAGTTGATTTTACCACAGGTGGAGTAACATCTCAAGGATGATCAATGGAAACAGGATGCACCTGAGCTCAATTTCGAGTCTCATAGCTAAGGGTCTGAATACTTATGTAAATAAGGTATTTCTGTTTTTTTATTTTTAATAAACGTGCATAAATTCTAAATAACTGTTTTCGCTTTGTCATTATGGGGTACTGTAGGTAGATTAAGGAGGGAAAATTGTATTTAATCCATTTTAGAATAAGGCTTCCTGTGTTGTGCTTTTCTATCATGTTTGTTTGAGATGCAATGGTCACGTTAGCTCCTGCTAATACACAGTTGTTTCCATGCTACAGACAAATCTACAGCCATCATTTTTCGAATAAGGCTGTTACCTAACAAAATGTGGAAAAAATCAAGAGGTCTGAATACTTTCCTAAGGCACTGTATGTCACCAAATATTGCAGTCTAAAGACTACTCTCTAAAGAGAATTAAGGGAATGTTAAGACCCCATTGGCAAAAATGCCTGTTACATGTTAAGTACACTCTGTGACAATGGTTACCTCATAGAATGAAAATAAAAACCTGGGCCTACTTGACCTCTGACCCATTACCCCCATAGGGCCCTCTTGACCTGAAAATAACCTAAAGGCCAACCTGGAGTCCCATCTAATGAACTCAAAACGCCCTCTGTGTCTGCATAGTCTCTATGAGCCTCAATGGTGGTTTCCTAACTCTACCAGTCCCTGACCTGACAGGCCTAACCCAGCTATCATTACGGTTATCATGTGAAACTACGACCATAGGTCACTGTCCACAGTCGAGGGATAGCCAAGGTCAAGGGCTCTGCGACTGTGGCCCAGCGTCATCTTCAGAATGCCTTTCCTCATCAGAGGGTCGTGACCTTTCTTCTCAAAAGGTCAGCTCTGACACACTTGTATCACCAGTGGCATCCTCAGAATGTGGTGTGTTCTGAGGGTTCTGACTGTGCATTTCCAGAGGTCAGCTCTGATACCCACAAACTAGTCCTCTCGCCCATGTCCATGTCTGCCATGTTATTTACAGATGAGGCCTCTGTCTCCTCACTCTGATCCTCACTGTCTCCCGTATCAGGTGTCTCTAAGGAAGCGTCAGGGAAAGGCAATAAGTTCACCGATATTATCAGACTGCAGTGGACTGTTTTTGTTGGGCCCGTCGACGCGTTCCATATCTTGAAGGTGTGGATCTTATTGAATTTTCTCTGCGACGATGTAGAGGTTGTCCTGCCTTCGATCAGCCAGCTTCCTTTTTCCACGTTCACCCTTATTTGCCAGCAGCACCCAGTCACCGACTTCCACAGGAGCTCCTCTGATCTTCCTGTTGTACAGGTCTGCATGTCTCTTCAGCTGTTTGCTCACCGACACATGAAACGTTTCCATGGCTTCTCCCCGGTGTCTCATACTTGTCATAGTCTACAACCTCTGAGTCATGCAGCGCTGCTCCAAACATCATGTATATGGGCAGACGTGGTTGTTGTCCCAAACATCAACTGGAAAGGGGCGTGGCCTGTTGTTTCATGGACTGTACAGTTGTAAGCAAATGTCCACGACTCCAGCTTCTGGGGCCATCTGTATTTCGCTCTGGTAGCTAAAGCTCGGATCATATTTCCCAGCGTTCTGTTGAACCTATCGACCTCTCCGTTGCCCATAGGGTGGTATGGGGTTGAGTGCGACTTCTGGACTCCTGCAACACTCAACAACTCAGCAATCAGGTTACTTTCGAAGTTGGCACCTTGGTCAGAATGGATACGATGAGGAAAACCATACACACAGAAGATGTTGTTCCACAGCTGATAAGCCACTGCTTTAGCTGATTGATTCGGAGACAGGAAGGCACGGGCCATCTTGGTAAAATGGTCGGTGACAACCAGGATGTCCATGCTGGTCATCTATGAACGTTTGAACATCTTGAAGTGTAGTATCTGTGAACTACATCTGTTTATATTAGCTACTATGCTGTTACTAAGCAGTAATGTATTATGGCAGTGTTATGTTACTACACCGAATAGGAAATGCACATGTGCACTATTGGGCCGGGGCTGTAGAGCAGGAGAGGTTTTGACTAAACGAAACTAACTGTAATCCCATTTCCTGCCTGGTCATTTCTCTACAACACAAATATTACAGTGGCGGCGAGGTGATTAAGCTTCTAAAACTGACTTTGCTTGAAGGGAAGAATGTTGCATTTTGCGAGTTTGAGGCTACAAAAGAGGAGTTTGATTCCTATTTAGAGCGTTTAGAGCATTGACTGGCTGCAAATGAAATCAAAAATTAAAAGAAAGCAGACGTATTTCTCAGTGTTTTGGGTCCAACTGAGTATGGATTGCTGATAGGTCTCATTGAACCAATAAAAGCAGTGGAGTTGACCTATGCAGAACTGACTGAAACTCTTTCAAGGCATTTCAAGCCTAAGCCAATTCCCATTGCAGAACGTTTCAGATTTTACCAATGTCGCCAGAGTCAAGGGGATACCGTGGCTGACTACATCCTTGCTTTGAAAAGGCTGGCAAGTACATATGATTTTGCACGATTTCTTGATGACGCTCTCCGAGACAAGTTTGTATGTGGTCTCACAGGTGAAGCATATCACAGAAGGCTTCTGTCTGAGAAGGACCTGACCTTTAAGAAAGCCTGTGAGCTTGCCCACGGGGATTCTATTGAGCTATCGGGACATGCAGAACGTCAGAAAGGTGTTCACAAGGTCAGTGACACACGTGGAGGAAAAGGCTCACAAAAGTCACACTTTTCTCAGTCCCGTCCTCAAGGTAACACAAGAACAAAGCAGCCCACATCACAAAGATCTAAGCCAAGTTGCTACAGATGTGGGGGAGATAATCATCACCACAGTGAATGTCGATTCCAAACTGAAAAGTGCCACAATTGTGAAAAGGTTGGACATTTACAGAGAGTGTAAAGCTCCAAAATGCACAGCAAGAGCGCGCAAAGTGTCAGACGCAGCACAAGAAGAGGAAGGTACAACTGAAACAGTATTGGAACGGTTCACAGTGTACACAGCTCAACAACAAAAATATGGAATCTATGTCAGCATGGAGTTAGCAAGAAAACCAGTAAAAATGCAGCTGGACACCGGAGCGTCTGTATCTCTTGTTCCAGAGAGACTCTACAAAGAAAAACTGAAAGAGTGCCCTCTTCAGCCAGCATCCATCCGCCTTTCTTCATACACTGGTGACACTATCCTGTGTTAGGGCAGATCCAGGTACCAGTCCGGTATGAGGGGAAGGAGTGGACGCTACCGCTTGTCATTGTTAAAGGAGAAAAATCAGCCTTGCTAGGCAGAAACTGGCAACAAAAGATCAAGTTGAACTGGGGAGAAATCTTCAGTCTGAGAAATGACAAACCAGTGAGTCAGGCTACACTCACTAACATGCTGGAGAAGCACAAAGAACTTTTCAAAGATGGCTACGGCGAAATACAAGACAGCAAAAGGCAGAGTGCAAGAAGGAACCAAGCCTATCTTGGACCGCCTACAGAAGAATAACATCACGAAAGCAGAGAGGAGCGACTGGACCGCTCCAATCGTTGTAGTCCCAAAGAAAGACAAGACCATCAGAATATACGGAGACTACAAGGTCACAGTAAATCGCTGCATACTACCAGAGGAATATCCACTACCAAATGCTGAAGATCTGTTTGCCACCCTAGCTGGTGGGAAGGTTTTCAGTAAGCTGGACCTGTCATTCGCTTATCAGCAACTGAAGCTGGATCCGGAGTCAGAACAGTATCGGACCATCAAATCACACAAGGGGCTATTCAGATTCAATCGCTTGGCCTATGGAATCTCGACAGCTCCAGCGATATTCCAACACACAATGAATCAGATCTTGGACGGTATAGACAATGTTGTGTGCTTCATGGATGACATCCTCGTGTCACACCAACCATTGGAGCTTGCCCACTACGACACAGAGATGAAGCTGAGACTTGCGTGTGATGCATCTCCATACGGAGTAGGAGCCGTCATCTCACATGTTCTACCGTCAGATGAAGAACACCCTATTGCATTTGCATCATGGACTCTGTCACCAAGTGAGAAAAATTATGCTCAAATTGAGAAGGAAACCCTGAGCATAATATTCGAAGTGAAGAAGTTTCACAAATACCTCTATGGAAGGAAGTTCCAACTGCTGACAGATCACAAGCCTCTGTTGGCCATCTTTGGACCAAAATCAGCCACACCAACCCTTGCTGCACTTCGAATGCAACGTTGGGCTCTGATATTGCTAGCCTATGACTACAAGTTCAAGTACAGACGATCCAGTGATCACTGGATGCACTATCAAGACTACCATGCAATAGTGACTCCGACAGTGAAGATGATAGAGCCGTCTTCCAGATCTCTCTCATCGACGAACTGCCCATATCTGCTTCAGACATGGCAGAGGAGACGAGGAAAGACCCAGTGCTTTCCAAAGTCTTGGACTTAACATTAGGCAATTGGCCAACCTTCGTAAATGACGATAACCTTCGTCCATTCATTGACAAGAAAGACCAATTGTCTACTGATCAAGGATGTGTTCAGTGGGGATCAAGGATGGTGGTACCTCACAAATTCCAGAGGAGACTGCTATCTGACCTGCATGAGGGACATCCAGGGATCACTCGAATGAAAGCACTCGCCCGCAGTTATCTGTGGTGGCCTGAACTGGATCAGGACATTCAACAGCATGTAGGCCACTGCTCACCTTGTGAAGATGTTCGCAACAAGCCTGCTGCTGCACCTCTTCATCCATGGTCCTGGGCTGCTACACCATGGGAAGGCATCCATGTGGATTACGCCGAGATTGACAAGCAACATTTCCTTGTTGTCGTACCATCACTAGAGTACCCACCCTAGTCACACCCTGACCTAACCAAAATATATAGAAAACAGAGATATCTAAGGTCAGGGCGTGACAGCCACAAAAGCAAAGTAAATATCCACATTTCTCAAATCAAATCAAATTCCATTGGTCACATACACATATTTAGCAGATGTTATTGCGGGTGTAGCAAAATGCTTGTATCAAAAATATTTATTTAGTCTGTTGTGTCTTTTTAAACACAGGGTCGTTACAGTTATTATTATTTGTGGTTGAAAACATTATTTTGAGTTTATTCTATGTGGAGAGAGGGTGTTCAATGTATTTTACAATACAAGGGGAGAGTCATGTGGAAATATTATGACACCTTGAGTTGGACAAAATGTCAATCCGTCCTTAAGAGCTCCTCTTATTGGTCACCTACACCCACACCCTCAGCCAATTACAACACATAAAGTTACATAATTAAATTACAGGATTTCTGCCTTCTGATTCCCATCCTTTATTAATCATTTTCCGTGTTTAATCTTTTTGTCATAAATTGTATAATGTTTACATTTGAAAATCTCATTTACTTATATTTTTCAATTGCGTTATTGGGTGTAGGAGAGGGGGAGTTCCAGAGTTGGTCTCAGAGGGCTCTTGTGTGTGTTCTCTGCTGCAGTTATTGCTGCTCTGTCCTCCTGTTATGAGCCTGCTAATTCTATTCAGCTTTATTGCTTTCCAAACAAAATTATTTATTTAGTCTGTTGTGTCTTTATTACATTTACATTAACTGTAAAAAGTATCATACAAAATATGGACCACAAATAAAAATACAAAGGATCAGTGAACATTTTTTTTAATCTGTATCCTGTCGGTAGAAAAAGGTGTTATTGTTGAGATCGAGCTGTGTTGTAATTCACTGTAATTCACCTGGTCTGACTTTGCCTGGCCAAGAAATGAATGAGTCGCTCCCACGCAGATTGCTGATTGAATTTAGTGTGACTGAGAGGGGATCTGAGGACACGGGATAGAGCTCCTTTTAAACAAAATTCCCCCTCCTTAGATCCCTGTCCAGTTCTTCTGTTACAGAGAATGTTCTGTTATACTGGAGAAAATGTGAAGCCTGTAAACCAATACCTTCAACAACTGTAAATGAGGGGGAGAAGGATTTGAACTATGCTAACCTTCTCCCTCTCCACTCCTCCAGTCGAAGGTCTGTGTGGAGCACAGCCTGATGTATCCAGAGTTGCAGCTGGTATGACCCAGCCCTGAACTCCCCTCCTCCTCCTCCTCCTCCTCCACTTCTCCGTCCTCTCCCTCCATCCCTGAGCATCCCTTTCAGCTCCAACACCGTCTATACCCAGATCCTGTTCCAGGAGAAACCGCTTTAGATTTCTTATTTAACCTTTACTTGTCCATATGGTCTTTGATGTGCGCCACAATACTGTGTTAGCCTGCTGAGCTGAAGTGTTGGAACAAGCTACGCACCTTCGAGGTTTCAGGCAAGAGCATAGTTCACTGAACCACATCCGTTAAGCCCTTACACTTGTGGAAATTGGCCAATATGGATAGGGCCAAATTGTAATGTTTCGAACAGAAGAACTATAAAAAGCATATGCATTACCATGGTAGCAATTGAAAGACAAAACTTTGACAATGATGGGGAACTTATCAGACCAAAGGTGAGGACCTGACACAAAACTGAATCCAAACATTACACTGTTGATTTTATGTTCATTTGACATTTACTGTGCCTTTCGCAGCACTTTTCAATAATGAAATATGTAGGCGCTAGATGAGAGAAAACGATTTCAGAGGTTTGATTAAGGGGTCTAACTGGTGTCTCCAAGGGGCCACACACCTCTCCAAACTGTGCACGGTTCCTAAGTAATTTCAGCGTACTTTTAGGACTCAAGGAAAGAGCATTCAACTGTAAGGTGCTTTTTTGAGCTCTCCTAGCTTTGCCGTTAAGGAACTGACACTAGCAGACAGGATTCTGTTTGGAACACAGCCCTGCATCCCCACCATCAAGTTCCATTATAAATCGTAATCTGGGTCAGGTGGACATTATTTGAAAGCTTGTTCTATTGCCAACATGGCTAGCTAAGCTATAAAATATGACCTGAGGGTTAGGCTTTCAAAAGGTACTTCAGACAAACAGATTGTAATTTTGGTGCGCATAGAATGGAGTCATGGGTGCATTCAAGTGTGTGTTCTGCGGCAAATTTTCTTCACATTACGACACACATAGGCTCATTCTGTTCAGGGCAAACCAGGGTATAACACATACCACCCTTGTAACTGTGGAACAAACATAGCAATCATTAACGTTGATACTGTGAAATACATGAGTTTACAAATATGGAAATGTTAACATTTGGACTCACAGGTGTGTAGTTTGCTTGTATGGCGTCAAAGCGATATTTATTATAATCCTCTAACATCTCATCTTTAGAACACATCGACTCATCTCGATTTGCAGCATTACCCTCACTCAGACAACAACAAATGTGAAAAAGTAGCCCAATTAGCAGGAGGTGATGGGGGAATCTTCTTGTCACATGTGGCGCTCAAGTTTATAACAGCTGTCATTGAAAACCACTATACATGACATCATGTATAGCATGTTACTGTACAGCCACTGCGTTCCAATTTTGCCGCTTATAAATAACAACATTTCCATTTTCAACACATATACAGGGTAACAGAGGAAGTGAGTGGAAAGGGCTACACAAAGACATTACTATCTCGACAGACTCAAGGATATAAACAAGAAAAACTTGCTTTGCACCTTGCCTCTATTTATGCAATGTCTATGTGGTTTTGTGTGTTGTTTGCTAGCATCTCTGGTAGTTTTGTCTAGGGACCAGATCTTGTGTGTTACATGCTGACCGCAAAATAAATGTACAAATACATGTTATTGAATAATTTCATCCAAACTGCTTGCGTGCGTCAATGAGCATCTACGTAGCCAGGCACTAAAATATAACTTGGTTCTATTTTTGACGCGTTGTAAGTCCTGCCTCTCCCATCTCCTCATTGGTTTTTAGGACCATATACGCACGTGGGTGATTGAAAGCTGAACTAAGGTCCAACTCCAGTCCTGCTGGTGGTGGTAATGCTCCTTAAAGTTGGTTTGCCAACCGCCATATAAAGTCCACAGAAGAAGAAGAGATTATTAGAAACTAACTAAATTTCGCCTTTTATCTGTGGATTATTTGTTGGAGTAGAGAACACACGATTTGTGTGACTCAAAATGGGTCAAAATTCTACAAAGATCCAGGGAAAAAAGGAACTTGTGCATTTCAGGTAAAATAACAACCCAATGTTTATATCCCAGGACAAATTAGCTAGCAACAGCACGCTAGCTAGCTAAATGTCCATGAATGTTTCATGTTTCGACCTGTCCCCAAATGAATATAGTTGGTTCAGAGTTCGTTTTGATATTTCAACCTGCTTATCCTGATCGCATCTGGTGTGGATGGACAAAATCAACATCCACGGAGCGTGCCCGGTGTAGTCAGCATGTTAGAGATGTGTGTCTTATAATGGTGTCTGCATTCAACAATGTTAGCTACATGCTAGCTTTTTCATTAACTTGCCAATATTGGAAATGTTGGCTATGGTAGAAAGCATTAATAGTCCGTCTCTGTTTAATGTTTTTAAAAAAGAAGGTGAATAAGCACTAATGTATCTAAAACAGTGTGGAGGTGTTACATAAGTAATTGTATAAATCATGTTATAACGGAGTTAAACCTGAAATATTGTCATTTTCACATTTGTATCCTATTTCAATAAAGAACATTATTGTTTGAGTTGGTAAACAACTGTCAATGGTGTTGAACACAGACACACATCTCTAAATGGATGAAGAAATATTAGGATAACCAAATGCAGTTATATCACTACAATAGGGATACTAAGAATGTATGGCAAACAATCTAGGGTTAAACGTGTAGAAATTCCTCACAGACACTGAGATCTCATGGGGACAGAAAGACGTACTTCTTACTTGAGCACAGTAGAACTCCTAATTTTCGGTCTACTTTCTAGAGTTTCAACAACACACCCCGGTCATAAACACCACAGACATAAACACTCAATGTGAGTCTTTATCCTGGAGGCAGGAGGTGCCACGCTCTACTGCCCACCAGGGGTGAAGGTGGAGGCCATTTTGTGAAGGTCAGATTGCGAAGGATGGAAGGAGTGAGTGATGGGATGTATGAAGAGAATGAGAGAGAGAGAATGAGACATGCCTCCCATCCTTCTCTCAGAGAGCGAGAAAGTGGGGGGCAGAGACAGAGAATAGGAATATGGAGGAGGAAGAGGAAGAGGAGGAGGAGGTGGAGTCAGTGACTGGGATGAACCCTCTAATGGGAACATTTATTCAAATTAGACTAATTGTAATCATGCTTAATAATTAGCTTTACAGTGCATTATAATTGGGTTAGACTACAATATGGTTCTGCCTAGGAACTATAATTTATTTGATTTAATTATTCTGATGAACCCAACGGTGTGGCATTTCATATCATAAAGCCAGTGGAGGAGAGAGAATGGCTGTGGACTGTTGTCTCTGAGAAGGTCATAGCTGGCTCTATGGGAGAGTTATGGGACTATTTTCCAGGCTATTAAGCCACTCCACTTAGCACAATTAGCACCACGCTCAAAGGTTAAAGACAGAGCCATAGCTATGGCTGCATCGGGCGGCCATGGAGCATAATAATGGAGGGCGAGGTGGAAGGAAAGAGACATCTTAGGATGGCTACAGAGCATGTTGATGGAGATGGAGGTATAGAGAGTAGGAGGGAAAGAGGGAACGATATGGATGGGAAGAGGGAGAGAGACCTCGCTCTTCAAGTTGGTCACAGCAAATTAATGGGCATCCGGCAGCTGCCTTTTTCTCTTTGTGGGAGAGATAGAGAGAAAGAGGAAGGTATTCCTTTCAAAAGAAACATTCTACATTGTTACACCTTAGCCTTGCCGTATTTGCTTGTCTCCTCTGTGAGGTATTGTGTATCCCCGGCTAATTGACTCGGTAGCGGTATTTTTATTTGCAAATGTTCTTACTTTTTAACTCTGCATTGTTGGGAAAGGACTCCTAAGTAAGCATTTCACGGTAAAGTCTACACCTGTTGTTTAAGGCACGTGACAAATACAATTTGATTTGTTGTTGTTGTGGGCTATTATTATTGAGGCACATGGGTGTGATCATGTGTGGTTTGTCTTATGAGAAACCAGAGCAGTGTGGGTAATCTGTTATGGGTTAGGGTCATGGCTATGGTTTGAATGGGGAACACACACCAGGCACAGACAAATCCCACTGATAACACACAAACACACACAAAACATCCTGAAAACCTTACGCGGCATGCTACATAAAAAAAGCCATAGCTCTCCTTCCCTCTGTCTAGAGAATGCAAACACAGAGTTCTTCTGGGTTAGAAACCTGGGTCTGAAACACACCACTCAACAGGAAATGTGTTTGTTTTCAGTGCATGTTAAGAGGGAAAATCCAAAGCTCAGTAAATTAAATGTTTTCCTCATCAATCTACACAAAATACCCCATAATGACAAAGCAGAAACAGGTTTTTAGAAAACAGAAATATTAAATTTACATAAGTATTCAGACCCTTTGCTATGAGACTCGAAATTGAGCTCAGGTGCATCCTGTTTCCATTGATCATCCTTGAGATGTTCTACAACTTAATTGTAGTCCATCTATGGTAAATTCAATTGATTTGACATGATTTTGAAAGGCACACACCTGTCTATATAAGGTCCCACAGTTGACAGTGCATGTCAGAACAAAAAGCCAAGCCATGAGGTCGAAGGAATGGTCCGTAGAGCTCTGAGACAGGATTGTGTTGAAGCACAGATCTGGGGAAGAGAACCAAAACATTTCTGCGGCATTGAAGGTTCCCAAGAACACAGCGGCCTCCATCATTCTTAAATTGAAGAAGTTTGGAACCACCAAGACTCTTCCTAGAGTCAAACTAAGCAATCAGGGGAGAAGGGCCTTGGTCAGGGATGTGACCAAGAACCCAATAGTCACTCTGACAGAACTCCAGAGTTCTTCTGTGGAGATGGGAGAACCTTCCAGAAGGACAACCATCTCTGCAGCACTCAACCAATCAGGCCTTTATGGTAGACTGGCCAGATGGAAGCCACTCCTCAGTAAAAGGCACATGAAAGCTGGCCTGGAGTTTACCAAAAGGCCCTTAAAGGACTCTCAGACCATGAGAAACAAGACTCTCTGGTCTGATGAAACCAAGATTGAACTTTTTGGCCTGAATGCCAAACGTCACGTCTGGAGGAAACCTGGCACCATCCCTATGCTGAAGCATGGTGGTGGCAAAATCATGCTGTGGAGATGTTTTTCAGTGGCAGGTACTGGGAGACTAGTCAGGATCGAAGGAAATATAATTGGAGCAATGTACAGAGAGATCCTTGATGACAACCTGCTCAGGTTCACCTTCCAACAGGACAACAACCCTAAGCACACATCTAAGACAACGCAGGAGTGGCTTCAGGACAACTCCCTGAATGTCCTTGATTGGCCCAGCCAGAAGCCGGACTTGAGCCCGATCGAACATCTCTGGAAAGACCTGAAAATAGTTGTGCAGCCACGCTCCCCATCCAACCTGACAGAGCTAGAGAGGATCTGCAGAGAAGAATGGGAGAAACTCCCCAAATGCAGGTATGCCAAGCTTGTAGCGTCATACCCAAGAAGGCTCTATAGACTGTAATCGCTGCCAAAGGTGCTTCAACAAAGTACTGAGTAAAGGGTCTAAATACGTGTGTAAATGTGATATTTCCGGGTTTTTTTGCAATCATTTATACAAATCAGCTTTTGCTTTGTCATTACGGGGTATTGTGTGTAGATTGTTGAGGAACAAAAAACGATTTAATCAATTTTAGAATAAGGCTGCAACGGAACAAAATGTGGAAAAAGTCAAGAGGTCTGAATACCTTCCAAATGCACTGTATCTGCATTCTTCTAAACGTAAACAACAGTCTGAGATCTTACGACCACATTTTTTATTTTTATGATAACATACACACATGTACACATGGATTTGGTGTTGTAGATACTGTATGCGGTAGTAGAGTAGTAGCCTGAAGGCAGAATACTTCATGTGTTGTGAAATCTGGTGTGAAATGTATTTGTAACATTTTGAAAATTGATTAACTGCCTTCATTTTGATAGACCCCAGGAAGAGTAGATGTTGCCTTGGCAGCAGCTAATGGAGAGCCAAAATAAATACAAATACAAATGCAATTCCATTTTGTTTCTTTGTTCTAGTTTATATGTAATTGGCTGAAATAAACCATATGTCATATTAAGGCATGCACTTCCTGTTTTGATGCACAGTGTACACGTGTGTGTTTGTCCACACAACTCCAAATAAAGCCACCAGCACACCAAAATAACAGCAAACAGATGTATTGTAAGTCAATACAATCCATTATATACGCATATACATACATTTACAGTTAAATAATCGGTCTTCGTCAACAAAATACCTAAACGGCAGTAGTATTGCAATGTACAATCTGTACAGATTTCATGTCACTTCACTCGAGGTTGAAACCACATGATACATTGTCTACTAATGATCGAATGCATATCATTGATCTGTTTCTGTCACATGTTCATCTTGTAATACGGTCCAGTGTAAAGGGTTTGTAAACCTTGTTGGATTCTAGCTTGGACCATACTTATTCATGTTACCATACTAGTTTACATGTATAACGAGTATATATATATTGTGGTCAATGAAGGGTGGATAAGGGGGAGTGCAGAAAGTTTACATTCTGTCAGAACATGTTATTGTCAAAACTCATGTATTCTATAGAGAGAGGCAAAGAGTAACAGTCTGGTTTCAGTCACTGATAAGGTTGGATAGCCGTGAATTAGGGAGGAGTGAGAAATTTGGGCCGAGGTCAGGTCAGATGAATTGAGAAGGAACAGTCACCACTTAAGTTCCTGCCTAGCAACAGAAATGTATTGGCTGTCTAGAGGTGCAAGGAGCAGACTCCGCCTAAAAGGAGGGTATAACTCTATGTGCCTGTGTAAACATGTATTTGTCTTTTCAGCTGTTTGACCCAGTGGGTAAATCAACTTGGTTTGAGCTTTGACTAGTCGTCCGTTAGTTTTTCACTCTATTTGTCAGAACCTAACAACCCTCAAGAAGTCCTGATCCTCCCTCTCGCCATTTCTTTACTCTCGTTCTTTCCTCTCTGAACTCTCTCTAATCGGATTGGGTGGTCATTGTGGAGGTGAAAAGCGAGTGAACGTGTGTTTGCGCACATGCAGTGCAGGAAAAGAGTTCCTGAAGTGCAGGCTGGGTAGTGGGTGTGCTGTTGGTGGAATGCGATAGTACACACATGCTCACATACACGCACACACTCCTCCCCCGTCACTCACAGGTCCCAAGTGAACACTCAACCCGAGGCATCTCCCGCCAGCAGAGTAGCATGTATCCTATACACAGACAGAGAAAGACATGGCTGTATGTGTTTAGTTTATCATAGGTGTGCGTATGTGTGTGCTAGAGCATATGCGTCCGTGTGTGTGTGTGATCTGGATATGGCTAGAGCAGTGACGGTAGGATTGTTTTTGTTCCGCATCGTCTGGACACGGATTGACTTCCATTCTCGACACAACACAAGGTATCTCTCCCAGCTCTGACCCTGACCAGACATAAAGTACCTACACAGGAAGGATCAATATAACAACAGTCATAAATCAGTTCTACCCTAATAGACCTACAGTACAGTATAACATATCCTGTTACATACTGTATAACACCAGCTGTCTCTCCCAGCCCTGACATGCTAGAGTAGACCTACAGTACAGCAGATATACCAACAATATAATATCATTTAACAACAAAGCCTCTTTAAAAATCAACTACGCCTTCACCCATCCAATCAGGTCAAATTTCTTCAAGGAGGGAAAGATGGCTTTTTAAATGAGTCGATCAGGGTCAAGGCTCTGACAAGACCGCGAGAGAACAATACCACCAGAGCCTGTTTTAACAATAGCTTATATTACATGGTCAGCAGGCTGGTAGAAGAATCCCTATATATAAACCTCACCATTACACAAGGACTGTTCTGATGTAATTTACCAGGGTAATACTGCTATGAGCTGACGATGTGCTACCAACACCAAACAAATTACAGCTGGGTATTATTGCTTTCTAAATTGCACATGCACGCCTGTGCACATACGCACGCGCGCACACACACACACACACACACACAGACGTCAGCAGAATTGCTCATCAGTGTTTACCCTTGGTGTCTATTCATAACTTAATAACTCAATAAATCCAGGCAGCTAGCCTTGATGTTAGCATGTGTATTCTGGAACTTCACAGTCAATCCCAATAGCCCCCTTAGCCCTCTCTCTCTCATTTTTGAGTGTCCCGCGGGGGTGGAGTGGCACGGAAAAAACTGCGAAGCTAGTGGTAGGGAGAGATAAGTAACCCTAGGGAATGGGACATCACTACATCACTCGCGCACATCAGAAGTGGATAGCCTACCAAGCAATTCGTTGACGACGAGCCTTTTTCTTTTTTCACAATGCCTGTACCGACGTGAGTAATAGCTTTTCCCGTGTCAAGAACTGCAACGCTGCTGGGTTTTTCGAGCTCAACTGATTCCTGTGTGTATAAAGAAGGGTCCACCACACAAAAGACGTCCCAGCCAACTTGACACAACTGTGGGTCGTGTTGAAGTCAACAGGTGTTCTTAAAGTTTTGTACACTCAGTCTACATATATTACTGTAAATATTTATCACATTCCTCATGTATGGTTATATATTTTGATATATTGAATGTTGATATTGTGAACCGATATGGTATATTTTTAACCTCCTGTTTCAGGAAGTGATGTCACTGAGCACTGCCCCTATATATAGGACCTTCTTCCCCCACCTGGGATATGGATGATGATGACCCAAGGGTCGAAACGTTGTAACAATAAAACCACCTGGGAGCATGAACAGCAGTGTGTGTTGTTTTCCTGTTTGTTTTTCACGAGTTCACCTATGACTCCAGCACCTGCAAGAAAAAAGTACCTGGATGTGCGTATGTTCTTCCGCTTTTGTAAAATAATAGTGTTTAGTGACTTTAAAACACTTACAGTGAATGAGTGGTTGAGTGGTTGAGATACAGTTTTGAATTAAATCTACAGTGAGCTCCAAAAGTATTGGTACAGTGACACATTTGTTGTTGTTTTGGCTCTCTATTCCAGCACTTTGGATTTGAAATGAGTGTAGACTCGCCGTGAGGTCGTTGACAGCCAGTGCTGTGATGCTAGCCTTGTGTGCAGGTAGCTGAGTGATGTAGTTGAATTCCTCCGGGTCCCACCGGATACAGGTGAGGTCGCGAGACGAAGGAGATGATTGTGGACTACAGGAAAAGGAGGACCGAGCACGCCCCCATTCTCATCGACGGGGCTGTAGTGGAGCAGGTTGACAGCTTCAATTTCCTTAAAACTGTATTGTTGATTAAGGGCTTGTAAGTAAGGATTTCACTGTAAGGTCCACACCGGTTGTATTCGGCGAGTGTGACAAATTACATTTGTTTAGATTAGAGGACTATCACTCCATGAACCTCAGACACCACCAGACACATTACTAGTTTGTTATAATCATACAACGCCTGAGAGACAGGTTATGAGATTCACTTTATCAAACATGCACTGCACACACACACACACACACACACACACACACACACACACACACACACACACACACACACACACACACACACACACACACACACACACACACACACACACACACACACACACACACACACACACACACACACACACACACACACACACACACACACACACACACGTTTTATGATCAAAGTGAGGACCACAGGAGAAAATAGGACTTTCAATAGGGCTACATACATACTGACACCATATCTCACCAATATATCCCCACACACACACACACGATCCTGTCTGAGTTTCATGTGAGTGAGTTTGTCCTTGCTGATGGAAACATTCCACCCAAAAAAACTCTGAGCTGGTCCCTGCAGGGACTGTTGCTGCACACAGCATGTCCCCCCAGTCACACACACTCTCACATACGGCAAAGGTCTATGGGAGGGAAATAGAAACACACACGCACGTTAGCCGTGGTCAATGTTGGAAAGATTTCGGTTGAGCTGTATGTTATGTGGCTGCCCAATAGTATTCATGATGGATGGATGGATGGAAGGAAGTGGACTGGACTGTAATATTGCTAACATTGTCAGTCTGATTTAATCAAATAGCCGCCATAGCGAACTACTTTCTCAGTGGTGTGGTGTACAAAGGAGCAGGAGTTATCAGGGAAGCCCCAGGAGAAATAGACGTTCCACAGAGGAGGGATCACTAGTCTGTTCTTTTCTACAACCAGAACCTCGCTGTCCATACAAACCACCTGGCCTACTGGACTACGAAGAAGCTCTGGAGGGGATAGAGAGAGGGTGAGGAGATGGAAAGATGGAGATAATTTCATAGAAATCAAATCAAATATAAAATGTATTCGTCACACACAGTTTACAGCAGGTATAAAAGGTGCAGCAAAATGCTAATGTACTTGACTCTTTTTATTGTTATTACTGATATTGATTAATGTATTGCCGGTACATTAATCAATATCAATAATAACAATAAAAATAGTCAAGTCAAAAATAACAACTAATAGAAGAGGTAGCATCCATAGAAATAATGGACTGTATTTACAAATATAAAATGGGTAGTGTCTCGGTAACTCAGAAAAATACATAGTATATAGAACAGCAGCGTTGACTGTGTCTGTGTGTCTGTATAAGTTCTGAGTGTGTGTGTGCTTGTGTGTGTGTGTGTGTTTGTGGGTGTTTGCACGTGCGTGTTTGTGTGTAAGGGTTGAATGTGTGGGTAGCCAGTGCAAATCATCTCTAAGGTGCAGATAGAGACTATTTGCAGTTTAGAGACTAAGGTGCAAGGCTCAGGCAACTGGAGTCCTTCACGATCTACCGGGCCGTCCTCAGACACTGCCTAGTGTAGACATCCTGGAGGGCAGGGAGCTCTCTCAGAGTGATGTTTGACTGGCGGACTAGTTTCCGTACAAGGTGATGATGCAGCTGGTCAAGATGCTCTTGATTCTGCAGCTGTAGAACTTCCTGAGGATCCAAGGGCCTATGCCAAATTTTTTCAGTCGGCTGAGATTTTTCGCGAGAATCTCTCTAGAACCCACCCCAAATCTAATGATGGATCCTTAAAATACGTACATTTAGATTGTTACGTAAGCAAATAACCTTAAATTAATTCTATTTTCACCTCTTGTCAAATGAAAAGAAACCAATAAATAAATGTATTCAATAAAATATTATTTTTCAAACCATCTTTCTCAAAATGCGATCACACTGCACTTCCCCTGTGACCACACTAGAGGTCGCGACCCCGACTTTGAATACCACTGCCTTAGAAGGAGGTAGGAGAAGTTTGTTGTTCTCTTTGACCAGAACCTCTCTGTCCCCTCAACACTCTTGCCTACTGGGTCAGGCAACGGAGAAAGAGAGCCATCAGAAAGCAACTCTGGTGGCCTGCCTGGACTAGCGGTAATGCCGCAGCCTTTGGCACACATGTCTACGGTGTCGGCATAGGTCAAATCTAGCCTAATGCCCCTTTGTCCCAACCTCTTTCCAAACTGTCATCCCTGTATATCCATATACATACTGTACATGTATATACTGTATATACACTGCTCAAAAAAATAAAGGGAACACTTAAACAACACAATGTAACTCCAAGTCAATCACACTTCTGTGAAATCAAACTGTCCACTTAGGAACCCCCACCTGTGGACGTCGGGCCCTCATACCACCCTCATGGAGTCTGTTTCTGACCGTTTGAGCAGACACATGCACATTTGTGGCCTGCTGGAGGTCATTTTGCAGGGCTCTGGTAGTGCTCCTCCTGCTCAAAGGCGGAGGTAGCGGTCCTGCTGCTGGGTTGTTGCCCTCCTACGGCCTCCTCCACGTCTCCTGATGTACTGGCCTGTCTCCTGGTAGCGCCTCCATGCTCTGGACACTACGCTGACAGACACAGCAAACCTTCTTGCCACAGCTCGCATTGATGTGCCATCCTGGATGAGCTGCACTACCTGAGCCACTTGTGTGGGTTGTAGACTCCGTCTCGTGCTACCACTAGAGTGAGAGCACCGCCAGCATTCAAAAGTGACCAAAACATCAGCCAGGAAGCATAGGAACTGAGAAGTGGTCTGTGGTCACCACCTGCAGAATCACTCCTTTATTGGGGGTGTCTGGCTAATTGCCTATAATTTCCACCTTTTGTCTATTCCATTTGCACAACAGCATGTGAAATTTATTGTCAATCAGTGTTGCTTCCTAAGTGGACAGTTTGATTTCACAGAAGTGTGATTGACTTGGAGTTACATTGTGTTGTTTAAGTGTTCCCTTTATTTTTTTGAGCAGTGTATATATACAGTGGGGAGAACAAGTATTTGATACACTGCCGATTTTGCAGGTTTTCCTACTTACAAAGCATGTAGAGGTCTGTAATTGTTATCATAGGTACACTTCAACTGTGAGAGACGGAATCTAAAACAAAAATCCAGAAAATCACATTGTATGATTTTTAAATAATTAATTTGCATTTTATTGCATGACATAAGTATTTGATCACCTACCAACCAGTAAGAATTCAGGCTCTCACAGACCTGTTTGTTTTTCTTTAAGAAGCCCTCCTGTTCTCCACTCATTACCTGTATTAACTGCACCTGTTTGAACTCGTTACCTGTATAAAAGACACCTGTCCACACACTCAATCAAACAGATTCCAACCTCTCCACAATGGCCAAGACCAGAGAGCTGTGTAAGGACATCAGGGATAAAATTGTAGACCTGCACAAGGCTGGGATGGGCTACAGGACAATAGGCAAGCAGCTTGGTGAGAAGGAAACAACTGTTGGCGCAATTATTAGAAAATGGAAGAAGTTCAAGATGACGGTCAATCACCCTCGGTCTGGGGCTCCATGCAAGATTTCACCTCGTGGGGCATCAATGATCATGAGGAATGTGAGGGATCAGCCCAGAACTACACGGCAGGACCTGGTCAATGACCTGAAGAGAGCTGGGACCACAGTCTCAAAGAAAACCATTAGTAACACACTACGCCGTCATGGATTAAAATCCTGCAGCGCACGCAAGGTCCCCCTGCTTAAGCCAGTGCATGTCCAGGCCTGTCTGAAGTTTGCCAATGACCATCTGGATGATCCAGAGGAGGAATGGGAGAAGGTCATGTGGTCTGATGAGACAAAAATAGAGCTTTTTGGTCTAACTCCACTCGCCGTGTTTGGAGGAAGAAGAAGTATGAGTACAACCCCAAGAACACCATCCCAACCGTGAAGCATGGAGGTGGAAACATCATTCTTTGGGGATGCTTTTCTGCAAAGGGGACAGGACGACTGCACCGTATTGAGGGAAGGATGGATGGGGCCATGTATCGCGAGATCTTGGCCAACAACCTCCTTCCCTCAGTAAGAGCATTGAAGATGGGTCGTGGCTGGGTCTTCCAGCATGACAACGACACAAAGCACACAGCCATGGCAACTAAGGAGTGGCTCCGTAAGAAGCATCTCAAGGTCCTGGAGTGGCCTAGCCAGTCTCCAGACCTGAACCCAATAGAAAATCTTTGGAGGGAGCTGAAACTCCGTATTGCCCAGCGACAGCCCCGAAACCTGAAGGATCTGGAGAAGATCTGTAGGGAGGAGTGGGCCAAAATCCCTGCTGCAGTGTGTGCAAACCTAGTCAAGAACTACAGGAAACATATGATCTCTGTAATTGCAAACAAAGGTTTCTGTACCAAATATTAAGTTCTGCTTTTCTGATGTATCAAATACTTATGTCATGCAATAAAATGCAAATTAATTACTTAAAAATCATACAATGTGATTTTCTGGATTTTTGTTTTAGATTCTGTCTCTCATAGTTGAAGTGTACCTATGATAAAAATTACAGACCTCTACATGCTTTGTAAGTAGGAAAACCTGCAAAATCGGCAGTGTATCAAATACTTGTTCTCCCCACTGTATATATATTTTTTAAGCAACTCTGGTATGTGGGAAAACAAAAAGTAGAGAGAGTACAAAAGCATTGACCATTAGTATAAACCGAGACTAAGATGATATGAGATGGATACAAACAAGCAGTAAGTCTGCCAGTACATAGATGAAATTCCATGGGAAAATAATAATAGTCCTACTTCAAAACCATCACATTAAAGAGTTTCACATCTTCTGCTGAATTCCATTCAATTACATTAATATCCCATATTGCATTGCAGACCCTGCACTGCCACCCTGCCCTAAAGGAAACACATACACACACATCCTGGTCCCTGTAAAGGCGTATCTGACTCCCTGTAATTGGGCCTTTAATTGACCTGCTCCAACCCAGGCAGGAAGAAATTGTTATTTTCCTATCGCCACCTTGACCTTCCAAATCCCCTGGAATCAGAGAGCGCCTGGAGAATGTTCCAGCATTACCCTTAATAATATAATATAATATCACATTAATATCCTTCTCCCTATTCATCTCTACCTGCTTATTGATCAGACAACACACAGATGTAACATGAGATGTAATATGTTGGAAGGAATGCCTCTCCTGAACATATTCACGTTCAGCTCATCTCCTTCAGAATGGCTCTTCAGGGATATTCAGATTATTATTAGGCAAGGCTTCCGCGGTGGACTCATCTCCATACTGTAGGTCCGTAGAAGCAGATCTGCCTGTGTGTGTGTGTGTGTGTGTTTGTCTACGCACCCTGCTGTTTTCTAAGTCCGTCTGGGTAAATTACCCTATGAAGAGTGTCTAGCCAGTCTGGTCCTATTGCTTACTATGGACCTGGCCCATGTATTATATAAAGTAATTGAGGAACGCCGTGAAGTTAATTACAATAATTGAGGTATGGAAAAGGTTATCTTGAAATAATAAGGTGAATTATTAAATGCAGTCTTTCTCGTGTACACACCTTGCATACACTCGCACACAAATGTTCCTCACGGGGATGATAAAGTCAGTAAAGTAAAGATCAGTACTCCTGATTCTGCTTAGGGTTATAGGGAAGTGCACGGATACGGTTTGTGTGGGATTAAATATTGTTCGACATTGTTAAGGGCGGTACAGAGGGTTTGAGTAATATTATGATAGTGTTATTCTTGGAACTTGACCTTTGAATGGTTGAACGGAGGGGTTTGAGTTTGTCCAGTCTGAAGAAAAAGGGAGGTTGGCTGGGCGGGTGCTGACCCCTCCTTTTTGGAGCCGGCACAAGGGCGGTGGGCCTTGGTGAACAGTTGAGAGCCAGAGGGTAGAGGTCAGAGGTCATTCATAAAGAGGTCAATCGAGTACAGGCTTTACTGAATGACAACAGAGACAGAATGCAATATGGAATAGCAGTAAATAGTCTGCTCCTCGGAGCCAGATGCTGATGACAGTTTTCCCTATGCTGAGCAGCTGGCATCGAACCTTATCAAACACTACCATTTAAATACCTGCTGTGCATGTGAAATAGGAAGCGATGTGAATTATATTGCGCTTACTAGATAAATGTAAAAGGGACGAGCCAGTCAGACCAGCCTTCCTGATAGAATTTTCTTAAACTACATTACTGTTCTACAGACTGCAGGACACAACCCTCACTTTGGCCATCTCTGGCTAAATCTGGCACAAATCAAGAGCCATCTGAAGTATACGAATTTCTACCCCTAGTAACTCTTATAGAAAGTAGGTGGAGATATGGTAGATTGTCGAGGCTTCTCTCCTCCCTACCTGTTTGGGCACCTGTCCAAAGTTATTGACGTTTCCTACGCTGATGCTCTTGATAAGGGGGTCTGTGACTGTATCGTGCCCCTCTCCCTCTGTGGGCATAGAAGTAGGGGAGGAAGGTGTTGAGGGACTCTACATCAGCTGGTCACTGCTGGCGGTGCCCAAAGTGAGGGTTGATCCACATACTCAGTCTCCAGAGCCTGGGGGACAGAGCAAGAGGATCAGATACAACACACACACATGCACAGGTACAAACACATATACACCCACATATGCACAGAAAGGCGCACGCACACCTGCACAGAAGCATACACACACACACAGCAATAAAAAGACGCTCAAGATACTTCAAGAATCACAATAGAATAGTATTTCATTACTTTATACGTTTCTAATTCTTTGTTGACTGGCAGCCAAGAAGAGCTTGTACATGTCCCTTGTGTACTGTTTCTACAGGGCTAGTGGATTCCGGTGCCACGGGGAATGTTATTGACCAGACCCTTGCCTCCTCTCTTAATATCACCTCATACCCACTCTCCTCTCCGTTTCTGGTCCAAGCCCTTGAAAATCGACCACTAGGATCCGGAACCATTACACACATCACCACACCACTCACCCTCACCGTGGAGTCCATTCATCCGCAGAAAATTCCCTTCTTCATCGCTAGTGCTCACAAGATCATCCTCTGCCATGGTCGAGGACGAGAATCATGGACTGGTCAGCCGGGAGATCCGTGGGGCGACGCACAATTGGCATAGCGTCGTCCGGGTTAGGGTTAGGGAGGGTTTGGCCGGTAGGGATATCCTTGTCTCAGTATGTAAAAAAAATAATAATAAAAAAAAAGGAATAAAAATGTATGCACTCTACTGTAAGTCGCTCTGGATAAGAGCGTCTGCTCTTGGCCGGTAGGGATATCCTTGTCTCAGTATGTAAAAATGTAATAAAATGTATGCACTCTACTGTAAGTCGCTCTGGATAAGAGCGTCTGCTAAATGACTAAAATGTAATGTAAATGTCACCCGAACGCCAGAGGACCTGCTTTCCCGTTTCCCCTCGTGTCGTATCCCCTGTGGTCTGGGACGTAGATTTGGACAATCGCCAGGCTCTGTGGAGGGAACCCGCACCCACTACCTGTCCTCCTGAGTGCATCTATGTTCCTACGGGGATAAGGGAGTGGCTGTTGACCTGGGCACACGCAGTAGTCATCGCTGGACATCCAGGGATCACCTGTACTATTCAATCTCTCTCCGAGAAGTATTGGTGGCCCACCTGGCGCAGGATGTTATTCGTTACGTTAACTCCTGTTCTGCGTGTGCCCAAACGTAGTCCCCCCGGCACGCTCTAGCAGGGAAGCTCCTTCCCCTTCCCGTGCCTCAGCGTCCCTGGTCTCATCTGTCCATTGACTTTGTTACCGATATGCCCCCCTCTGACGGTTTCACCACCATTCTGGTGGTGTGGACAGATTTTCAAAATCATGCCATTTTATTCCTCTCTCTGGTCTCCTCACAGCTCTCCAGGTCTCTGAGGCACTGCTCCAGCAGGTTTTCTGGCACTATGGCCGTCCAGAGGACATCGTCTCCAACCGTGATCCCCAATTCACGTCAAAGGTATGGAGGGCTTTCATGGAGAAACTGGGGCTAATGGTCAGCCTCACTTTCGGGTACCAGCCTCAGTCCAACGGGCAGATGGAGAGGATGAACCAGGAGCTGGGGAGGTTCCTGAGGAGTCACTGCCAGGACCGGCAGGGGGAGTGGGCCCGATTTCCTTCCCTGGGTGGAATACGTGATAACCCAGTGTGTCCTCGTTATCAGCCTGCCCTTGCTCCGTGGACTCCGAACCAGACCGAAAGCCTCTGTGGTGGACGAATGGTTCCGGTGCGCAGAGGAGGTTTGGAGTGAAGCTCATGTGAGGCTCCAGCATGCCGTCCATCACCAGAAGGAGCAGGCGGATTGCTACCGCAGTGAGGCGCCCGTGTTCCATCCTGGTGATCGTGTCTGGCTCTCTAACAGGAACCCCACACTCCGCCTGCCCTGCAAGAAGCTGAGCCCCCTGTTTGTGGGGCTGTTCAAGGTTCTCCGGAGGGTCAACGAGGTGACGTATAGGTTACAGCTTCCCAGTAACTACCGTATCTCACCTTCATGTTTCCCTTCTCAGGCCGGTGGTTCCTCGTCCCCTGGCTGATGCCGGCGTTGTGAGGGTCGGTTCCAGTACCTGGTGGACTGGGAGGGGTACGGCCCAGAGGAGCGGTGTTGTGTTCCGGTGGAGGACATGCTGGATTCCAACATCATCTGTGATTTCCATCTTTGTCGTCCCTCTGGGGGGGGGGGGTATTGTCACGTCTACTCCCGCTCCTCCCTTCCTGCATTTGACGTCACCATTTTACTAACCACCGGTCCTGTCAACCGTTTATTAGCGCACCTGGCATTCACCATTACGCGCACCTGCGCTTCATCAATAGGCACACCTGGACTCAATTATCTCACTCATTACCTCCCCTTTGTCTGGCACTCCCTTAGGTGCATTCCCCAGGCAGAGACTATGTGTTTCATGTCTGTTCTCTACTCGTGTTCGTTGTATTGCTCCATGTTCCATTTATTATTAAACTCACCACCTGCACTTGCTTCCCGACTCCCAGCGTCCACGTTACAGACCTCCTAGCCACACATACAAACCAGGAGCGACTCAGCTAGGAGAGTCAGCCTAAAACCATCATTCATCTGCTACAGTATATGTTACAATGAGATACAATCAAATCCAGGTGTGAAATAAGCAGCAGAAACTCGTTAAGAGAGCCCAGTACCTATCAGATTATCCAGGTGTGATTTCCTACATAAATGAATTTAAAGTGAGGAGCAGGACAATGTTATGAGCCAATACTCTCATCACGACTGAATCACAGAATTACAGAATCATTTTGCTTGAATTAGCTTGAATTAGAGACGCGTTTTCAACAGTAAATGAGGAAAGAGTAGAAATAGTGGACACTCCGTAAACGAGACCTTAACAAGACCTTAATAACAAAAACAGATCTCAGTCTCATAACTGCTGCGCCATATTGTTCCATATGGAGTTAATTTGCATATGAAGAAGAAAAAAACACGCAGCGAAAACAGCTAATTTGGTGGTACTTGGAGGCGATATGACATTATATGAGATTACAGACTGCGGCAGAGGCGAGGGAGATGAAATACAGACGGAGTGAAAGGAGAGAAAGGGAGATCGAGAGCCAGCCAGCAAGAGAAAGAGGGAGAAAGACAAGGCTGGATTACATGCGACATTTTCTCTTAGCCTCATGACAAAATGTACAGAATAGCATTATAAAACTCCCCCCCCCCCCCAAAATCCCCGGGGCCCCAAATGCAGTAGTCCGGTCCTGGAGAAAGAATAAGAGAAAACCACAGAGCGAGAGAGCGAGAGAGCGAGGGTGATAGCAGCCATTCATCCAGTAGCAACAGAGTTATAAGAGAGTGTATTGTGTGTTTGTTCTTAATGGCTCTGAAAAGCCTGTTATCCTGTAATTCCAGTGGTTTTAAACACAGCTTAAAAAAGCCTTCCTTGATGAGCACAACAAAGGCTGATTATCTATGAAAGTGCATAAAAAGAAGGTTTAGCCCTTTCTTCAACACAAATTGGTATACGAATATGAAACGTCTCCACTAAGATGGATAACAGCTAAAACACTAGCACACTGGGAGCAACCAGTCCTAAAAATATAGAATTAGAATGACAAGAACCGACATCCCCATTTTATCTCCTGCCATTGTGCTCTTCAGCAAGGCACTTAACCCCTAAAGTGCTCCAGGGCCCACTGCATTGTGATTGTTTGTGGGAATGATTCTCAGGTGGTTTAAAAGCGACAAAGACACATTTAACAGTAAATTCCTCAATTCTTTGTACTTGTATTCAAGGCAACTTTACATGGTCGGTAGTCATGTTTGGTGTACAACTAACGCCGTGGGCGAAAAGGCAACTGACCTCTCGGTGAACCTTGATGAATTCCTGGGGGCCTCCCGTTTCCCAGGGAGAGAGGACAACGTCCCCTAGAGTGGTACCATCCTGAACACACACACACACACACAACACACACCTAGTTTGAAATGGTTGGCGTTATCCAGGAAGTCAGGTAGGTAGAAAAACTCTAGGATAAGCTCTCTGACATCACTCATGTTGTCTCTGGAGGCGGTGTCCCACTCCTTTTTCAGAGAGAGAGAGAAGAAGAAGAGGGGGGGGGGGGGTTGTGCGTAGAGGGAGACTTTCAATCGATCGCTAGACTTAACTTATCAAACTCAAGGTGTCCACTCCGTCACTCACACATACGTATCCTACCTGTACCTGAAATCACACATAAGAAGTGAGTAAGTGTGTGTGTGTGTGTGTGCGTGTGTGTGTGTGTGTGTGTGTGTGTGTGTGTGTGTGTGTGTGTGTGTGTGTGTGTGTGTGTGTGTGTGTGTGTGTGTGTGTGTGTGTGTGTGTGTGTGTGTGTGTGTGTGTGTGTGTGTGTGTGTGTGTGCGTGTGTGCGTGTGTGCGTACATGCTTGTGAGCCTGCTCGTGCATAGTGGCTGAAGATGCAGCGTCTTCTCATTGCGAACCAAAGCTTGAAATGGAAACATTAATAAAGTAACCTTAAAGCATATTAAACATGGTTCATTCCATTACATTGAAGAGAGGAAATATCTGCCAGGCATTGACTGAAGCTTTTCATTTTTCCCGTAAAGTCCTCTAACCCCCTGATAGAGATCCCATGAGGAGGAATGTAATTTACTGTAAAACAATTACCTTTATTCAATGAGAATAATAATGAGAATTCATACAGTCTAAACTCTGTTAGGAACATAAATCAAGTTATAGATATTACTGCAACTGCACACACTTGTCTGGGGTTTGAAGGAGACAGTGAGCACTGTTTTCAACAGGCTAATATCGTCATTGTTTTATTGTTTGACGATGACTGTCAAATATGCAGGCCTTTTCATTGGCATCAATTGGATTCCTAAACAGCAGCTTTTACAACCAAATGGGATTCTTCTTTTGTGTGTTGTTTAATGTCACCACATGTATTTGTATGTGCTGCATATGTTTAATGCTACAGGAAAACCAGAAATACTATTTCTACATTTCCTGGGATCAATGGATCAATGGATCAATGGATCAATGGATCAATGGATCAATGGAGACACTCAAGTTTTTTAATCCTGTATCTCTCGACACATTCACAAAAATAGTCATGGCCTCTAAAACTTCCAGTTGCCTACTACTCTTCCAACTAAACTACTGAAAGAACTACTTCCTGTGCTTGGCCCTCCTATGTAGAACATAATACATAACTCTCTATCCTCCGGATGTGTACCAAACTCACTAAAAGTGGCAGTAATAAAGCCTCTCCTGAAAAAGCCAAACGTTAACCTGGAAAATGTAAAAAACTATTCAGCAACTGTATATCGAATCTCCCATTCCTCTCAACAGTTTTAGAAAAAGGTGTTGAGCAGCAACTCACTGCCTTCCTGAAGACCAATAATGTATATGAAATGCTCCAGTTTGGTTTTAGACCCCATCATAGTACTGATACTGCACTCGTGAAGGTGGTAAATTACCTTTTAATGGCATCAGACCAATGCTCTGCATCTGTACTCCAGTGCTAGCCTCTACACTGGCTTCCTGTTAAGGCTAGGTCTGATTTCGAGGTTTTACTGCTAACTTACAAAGCATTACAGGGACTCCTTCCTATCTCCTCGATTTGGTCCTGCCGTACATACATACACGTACACTACGGTCATAAGACGCAGGCCTCCTTATTGTCCCTAGAATTTCTTAGCAAACAGCTGGAGGCAGGGCTTTCTCCTATAGAGCTACATTTTTTTGCCTACTCATGTGAGACACACAGACTCGGTCTCAAACTTTAAGTCTTTACTGAAGACTCATCTCTTCAGTAGGTTCTATGGTTGAGTGTAGTCTGGCACAGAGGTGCGAAGGTGAATGACAAGACACTGGAGTAACGAACTGCCTTTGCTGCCGTTGCTGTCTTTGCCTCTCCACTGGGATTCTATGCCTCTGACCCTATTACGGGGAGGCTGAGTCACTGGCTTACTAGTGCTCTTCCATGCCGTCCCTAGGAGGGGTGCGCTATGTCATGCCAGGCTTTTCTACGCTATACTCGACTTGAGTGGGTTGAGTAACTGGCGTGATCTTCTGGTTTTGCACCCCCTCGGCCTCGTGCGGTGGAGGAGATCTTCGTGGGCTATGCTCAGCCTTGTCTCAGGGTAGTAAGTTGGTGATCTGTTGATATCCCTCTAGTGGTGTGGGGGCTGTGCTTGGCAAAGTGTGTGGGGTTATATCCTGCTTGGTTGGCCCTGTCCAGGGGTATGGCCGGACAGGGACACAGTGTTTCACGACCCCCCCGTCTCAAGCTCCAGTATCTATGTTGCAATAGTCTATGTTGAGGGGGATAGGGTCAGTCTATCCTATCTGGTGAAATTGTCCTGTCTTATCTGGTCCTGTGTGAATTTAAGTATGCTCCCTCTAATTCTCCCATCTCTCTCGCTCCCCTCCCGGAGGACCTGAGCCCTAGGCCAATCCTCAGGACTACCTGGCTTGATGACTCCTGGCTGTCCCCATCCACAGTCCACCTAGTCGTCCACCTAGTCGTGCTGCCCTTCAGTTTCTGCTGTTTTTCCTGTGGCTATGGATCCCTAACCTATTCAGCAGACGTACTACCTTGTCGTGCTGCTGCTTCAGTTTCAACTGTTCTGCCTGCGGCTATGGAACCCTGACCTGTTTACCGGACATGCTATCTTGTCTCGGAACCATCTGTTTTCGACCCTCTCTCTCCCTCCCTCTGTCTCTCTCTATCCTCTCTACCGCATCTGCTGTTTTGACCTCTGAATGCTTGGGCATGAAAAGCCAACTGACATTTACTCCTGTAGTGCTGACCTGTTGCACCTTCTACAACCACAGTGATTATTATTTGACCCTGCTGGTCAAATATGAACGTTTGAACATCTTGAAGAACGATCTGGTCTTAATGGCCATGTACTCTTATAATCTCCACCCGGCACAGCCAGAAGAGGATTGGCCACCCCTCAGAGCCTGATTCCTCTCTTGGTTTCTTCGTAGGTTCCTGCCTTTCTTGTCACGATCGTCTACTGAAGAGAGTGAGGACCAAGGCGCAGCGCGTGAAAAGAACATCTTCTTTTATTCAAAAGAGAGAAAACATGAAACGAACACTATACACAAACTAAACAAACGACCGACCGTGAAGCTATAAACGTTGTGCACACACACACAGGCTACAAACGTTCAACATAGACAATTCCCCACAAACAGCTAAAGCCTATGGTTGCCTTAAATATGGCTCCCAATCAGAGACAACAATAACCAGCTGTCTCTACTTGAGACCCAATTCAGGCAACCATAGACTTTCCTAGATACCTACACTCAACCATAGACACAGCTAGACTACTATACTAAACATAAACCCAACTACACTAATAAACCTCCTAAACCTTACAACCACCCTAGACACTACAAAAAACACATACATTCCCCATGTCACACCATGACCTAACTAAAATAATTAAGAAAACAAAGAATACTAAGGCCAGGGCGTGACATAACCCCCCCCTTAAGGTGCGAACTCCGGGCGCACCAGCACATAGTCTAGGGGAGTGTCTGGGTGGGCGTCCATCCACGGCGGCGGCTCCGGCACTGGTCGTGGTCCCCACCCCACCATAGTCACTACCCGCTTTCTTAACCCCACTGGAATAAGGGGCAGCACCGGACTAAGGGGCAGTACCGGACTAAGGGGCAGCACCAGGATAAGGGACAGCACCAGGATAAGTACCAGGATAAGGGGCAGCCCCAGGATAAGGGGCAGCTCCGGACTGAGGTACGGCAGCTCCGGACTGAAGGGCAGCACCGGACTGAAGGGCAGCACCGGACTAAGGGGCAGCACCGGACTAAGGGGCAGCACCGGACTAAGGGGCAGCACCGGACTAAGGGGCAGCACCGGACTAAGGGGCAGCACCGGACTAAGGGGCAGCACCAGGATAAGGGGCAGCACCAGGATAAGGGGCAGCACCAGGATAAGGGGCAGCCCCAGGATAAGGGGCAGCTCCGGACTGAGGTACGGCAGCTCCGGACTGAAGGGCAGCACCGGACTGAATGGCGGATCCTGGCTGGACGGCTCTGGCGGATCCTGGCTGGACGGCTCATGGCTGGCTGACGGATCTGGCTGCTCATGGCTGGCTGACGGATCTGGCCGCTCATGGCTGGCTGACGGATCTGGCCGCTCATGGCTGGCTGACGGATCTGGCCGCTCATGGCTGGCTGACAGATCTGGCCGCTCATGGCTGGCTGACGGCTCTGGACGCTCATGGCTGGCTGACGGCTCTGGACGCTCATGGCTGGCTGACGGCTCTGGACGCTCATGGCTGGCTGACGGCTCTGGACGCTCATGGCTGGCTGACGGCTCTGGACGCTCATGGCTGGCTGGCGGCTCTGGACGCTCATGGCTGGCTGGCGGCTCTGGACGCTCATGGCTGGCTGGCGGTTCTGGCAGATCCTGTCTGGTTGGCGGCTCTGGCAGATCCTGTCTGGTTGGCGGCTCTGGCAGATCCTGTCTGGTTGGCGGCTCTGGCAGATCCTGTCTGGTTGGCGGCTCTGGCAGATCCTGACTGACGAATGGCTCTAGCGGCTCCTGACTGACGATCAGCTCTGACGGCTCGGGACAGACGGGCGGCTCTAATGGCACTGGGCAGACGGATGGCTCAGATGGCGCTGGGGAGACGGATGGCTCAGATGGCGCTGGGGAGACGGATGGCTCAGATGGCGCTGGGGAGACGGATGGCTCAGATGGCGCTGGGGAGACGGATGGCTCAGATGGCGCTGGGGAGACGGATGGCTCAGATGGCGCTGGGGAGACGGATGGCTCAGATGGCGCTGGGGAGACGGATAGCTCAGATGGCGCTGGGGAGACGGATGGCTCAGATGGCGCTGGAGAGACGGATGGCTCTGGCCGGATAAGGCGCACTGTAGACCTGGTGCGTGGTACCGGAACTGGAGGCACCGGGCTAAGGACACGCACCTTCAGGCTAGTGCAGGGAGAAGGAACAGGGCATACTGGACCCTGGATACGCACATTAGGCCTAGTGCGTGGTGCCGGCACTGGTGGTA
Organism: Salvelinus alpinus; assembly: GCF_045679555.1. Classification (NCBI taxonomy): domain Eukaryota; kingdom Metazoa; phylum Chordata; class Actinopteri; order Salmoniformes; family Salmonidae; genus Salvelinus; species Salvelinus alpinus. The sequence continues at coordinate 4,367,186 of NC_092117.1, forward strand.
CCGGGCTGGGGACACGCACTTCAAGACTAGTGCGGGGAGCAGCAACAGGACGCACAGGACTCTGGGGACACACAGGAGGCTTGGTGCGTGGTGTAGGCACTGGTGGTAGTGGGCTGGAGACACGCACCATTGGACGAGTGCGTGGAGGAGGAACAGGGCTCTGGAGACACACTGGAAGCCTGGTGCGTGGTGTTGGCACTGGTGGAACAGGACTGGGGCGGGGAGGTGGCGCCGGAAATACCGGACCGTGCAGGCGTACTGGCTCCCTTGAGCACCGAGCCTGCCCAACCTTACCTGGTTGAATGCTCCCCGTCGCCCGACCAGTGCGGGGAGGTGGAATAACCCGCACCGGGCTATGTAGGCGAACCGGGGACACCATGCGTAAGGCTGGTGCCATGTAAGCCGGCCCGAGGAGACGCACTGGTGGCCAGATAGGTAGAGCCGGCTTCATGGCACTTGGCTCAATGCTCAATCTAGCCCTACCAGTGCGGGGAGGTGGAATAACCCGCACTGGGCTATGCACACGTACAGGAGACACCGTGCGCTCTACTGCGTAACACGGTGTCTGCCCGTACTCTCGCTCTCCACGGTAAGTACAGGGAGTATGCGCAGGTCTCCTACCTGACTTCGCCACACTCCCTTTAAGCCCCCCCCAATAATTTTTTTGGGCTGACTCACAGGCTTCCTACCGCGTCGTTTAGCTGCCTCCATTCGCCGGTATCCCTCCTCGCACTGCGCCAGAGAATCCCAGGCGGGCTCCGGCATTCGCCCTGGGTCGATCGCCCACCTGTCAATCTCCTCCCACGTAGTGTAGTCCAGATTACGCTCCCATTGCCATTCCTCCTTGCGTTGCTCCTGTTGCCGCTGATCACGCTGCTTGATCCGTTGGTGGGGAATTCTGTCACAATCGTCTACTGAAGAGAGTGAGGACCAAGGCGCAGCGCGTGAAAAGAACATCTTCTTTTATTCAAAAGAGAGAAAACATGAAACGAACACTATACACAAACTAAACAAACGACCGACCGTGAAGCTATAAACGTTGTGCACACACACACACACACACACACACACACACACACACACACACACACACACACACACACACACACACACACACACACACACACACACACACACACACACACACACACACACACACACACACACACACACACACACACACACACACACACACACACACACACACACACACACACACAGGCTACAAACGTTCAACATAGACAATTCCCCACAAACAGCTAAAGCCTATGGTTGCCTTAAATATGGCTCCCAATCAGAGACAACAATAACCAGCTGTCTCTACTTGAGACCCAATTCAGGCAACCATAGACTTTCCTAGATACCTACACTCAACCATAGACACAGCTAGACTACTATACTAAACATAAACCCAACTACACTAATAAACCTCCTAAACCTTACAACCACCCTAGACACTACAAAAAACACATACATTCCCCATGTCACACCCTGACCTAACTAAAATAATTAAGAAAACAAAGAATACTAAGGCCAGGGCGTGACATTTCTAGGGAGTTTTTCCTAGCCACCGTGCTTCTACATCTGCATTGCATGCTGTTTAGGGTTTCTGTATAAGCACTTTGTGACACCTGATGATGGAAAAAGGGCTTTATAAATGATTTTGATTTGACAGAGCTTGAAGAATTTTGAAAATAGTATGAGACTTACCCAAGAAGACTCACAGCTGTAATCGCTGCCAAAATAATGTTTCTAACATGTATTGATTCAGGGGGATGAATACTTATCTTATCAAGGTATATTAGTGTTGTATTTTTCATTAATCAAAAAATAAATTTTGTGTCGATTGTTGACAAAACAAATACAAATCCATTTTAATCCCACTTTGCCGCACAATGTGAAGAAATCCAAAGGGCGATGTAGACTTTCTATAAGCACTGTATGTATTTCACTTAAAGCAGTGAGTTTTCTGAAGAGGAAATGCTCCCTCTTGTTTGCCTTTTTAAAGGTGACCCTTTTCTGGATTACAGCTTTGATGCACTCAACCACCAATCTGCGATGGGCCTTGCTTGTGATCTCCTAAACACATCACACAAATACAAGATACAACACATCACTGTCACACAAGATCCAGAAATACTTAATCCAGTAGAAACTGGCAGCCATCTTAGCCACATTGTTCAGGGTCCTCTCTGTGGCAGCTCTATTCTGAGAGGGCTCTGTGGATTTAGAGTACCTCCTTTTTAGATTGTTGATAGTGTCACGGCCGTTGTAAGAAGTGGACCAAAGCGCAGCGTGGTGAGCGTACATTTTCCTTTTTATTAGATGACGCCGACAAAAACAATAAACAATACAAAACAACCGTGAAGCTTAAGGGCTATGTGCCACAAACAAAGTTAACTTCCCACACCGAAAGTAGGGAAAAGGGATACCTAAGTATGGTTCCCAATCAGAGATAACGATAGACAGCTGTCCCTGATTGAGAACCATACCCGGCCAAAACAAAGAAATACAAAACATAGAAAATAGAACATAGAATGCCCACCCAAATCACACCCTGACCAAACCCAAAATAGAGACATAAAAAGGCTCTCTAAGGTCAGGGCGTGACCTTCAAGTAACACACACATCTCAACATCAACTGTTCAGAGGAGACTGTGTGTGTGAATCAGACATATGCTAATTGACATAATTTGAGTCAATTGGAGGTGTACCTGTGGATGTATTTCAAGGCCTACCTTCAAACTCAGTGCCTCTTTGCTTGACATCATGGGAAAATCAAAAGAAATCAGCCAAGACCTCAGAAAAATATATAGACCTCCACAAGTCTGGTTCATCCTTGGGAGCAATTTCCAAACACCATGTTCATCTGTACAAACAATAGTATGCAAGTATAAACACCATGGGACCACGCAGCCGTCCTACCGCTCAGGAAGGAGACTCGTTCTGTCTCCTAGAGATGAACGTACTTTGGTGCGAAAAGCGCAAATCAATCCCAGAACAACAGTAAAGGACCTGGTGAAGATGCTGGAGGAAAAATGTACAAAAGTATCTATATCCACAGTAAAACGAGTCCTATATCCACATAACCTGAAAGGCAGCTCAACAAGGAAGAAGCCACTGCTCCAAAACCGGCATAAAAAAGCCAGACTTCGGTTTGCACCTGCACATGGGGACAAGGATTGTACTTTTTGGAGAAATGTCCTCTGGTCTGATGAAACAAAATTATAGAACTGTTTGGCCATAATGACCATCGTTATGTTTGGAGGAAAAAGGAGGAGGCTTGCAAGTCGAAGAACACCATCCCAACCGTGAAGCACGGGGGTGGCAGCATCATGTTGTGGGGGTGCTTTGCTGCAGGAGGGACTGGTGCACTTCACAAAATAGATGGCATCGTGAGGGAGGAAAATTATGTGGATATATTGAAGCAGCATCTCACCTCAAGACATTTGCGACCAAGTTAAATCTTGGTCGCAAATGGGTCTTCCAAATCGACAATGACCCCAAGCATACTTCCAAAGTTGTGGCAAAATGGCTTAAGGACAACAAGTCAAGGTATTGGAGTGGCCATCACAAAGCCCTGACCTCAATCCTATAGAAAATGTGTGTGCGGAACTGAAAAGCGTGTGCAAGCGAGGAGGCCTACAAACCGGATTCAGGTCCTCAGCACGGGGCCCCTCAGGGGTGCGTGCTCAGTCCCCTCCTGTACTCCCTGTTCACCCATGACTGCGTGGCCAAGCACGACTCCAACACCATCATTAAGTTTGCCAATGACACAACAGTGGGAGACCTGATCACCAACAACGATGAGACAGCCTATAGGGAGGCAGTCAGAGACCTGGCAGTGTGGTGCCAGGATAACAACCTCTCCCTCAACGTGACCAAGACAAAGGAGATGATTGTGGACTACAGGAAAAGGAGGACAGAGCATAGCCCCATTTTCATCGACGGGGCTGTAGTGGAGCAGGTTGAGAGCTTCAAGTTCATTGGTTTCCACATCACCAACAAACTGTCATGGTCTAAACACACCATCTATTCATAGTCACTTTAAATCTACCTACATGTACATATTACCTCAATTACCATGACTAACCGATGCTCCAGCACATTGGCTCTGTACCGGTACCCCCTGTAAATAGCCTCGCTACTGTTATTTTACTACTTCTCTTAATTATATGTTACTTTTATTTTAGATTTACTTATCTATTTTTACACACTTATTTTTCTTAAAACTGCATTGTTGGTTAATGGCTTGTAAGTAAGCATTTCATTGTAAGGTCTACACTTGTTGTATTCAGCGCATGTGACAAACACAGTTTGATTTGATTACCCTATTGTCCCTTTGAAATGTATGAAAGGTCTTCTATAAATACAAATTGTTTTTCATTTATTTTATGATTTTATGAATGAAAGCATTTAGAACTCTGTCAGTCAGTGACATCACAGGGACCTGTTCTGATTGCGGGTTGCCTAGCAACCATGCGTGGAATGTTGTTGTTGTGCCTTTGAGAGTTCTCAACCTCAGACTCGAGAACAGTGCAGTAGTGAGTGGGGAGAGGTGAGGCTGTGTGTGTGAGATAGATTGTGTTAGTGAGTGTTGTAGAAGAACAAGGACACTCAGCTATAAGCATAGTTTAGTGTGTGTGAAGTGTGTTCTCATGCAGAGTAGTGTATGGTGCCATCTATGGGTTTACAGGGAATTAGTTATTTTTGTCCCCGAAGACATCACAAACGTTCCATAGAATATTATCAGAGACAGTTGTTGGTCGAATATAACTAGGTAGGCTACTTTATGACATTAAGGTGAGCCAATGCTCTATTGTGCTTTTTTAAACAGGTGTTTGAAGATGTGAAACCGCTAAGGAGCCTTCACCACACTAGAGGTGTGTGTGTGTGTGTCTGTGTGTGTCTGGGTGTGTGTGTGTGCACACAAGCATGTGTGTGTGTGTTTCCTGCTTTTCAACAGAGAAAGGAACTCTTACTAAGCCATAGAAGTGGCATCGAAGTTTCTTCTCCAACTCTTTTTCTAATTCAACTGTAATATCATGATCATTAAGCCAGGGTTCAAACGAGGGGGTTCAGACATTAGAAGACCTGCCAACTACTGAGCACGAGCACTACTCCCACAAAATATCTCATTCCAACAACTGAAGCCTGCAATATAATCGGTGTGTTTACAGTATCTCCACAGTATCTATGCCAAAAACTGTACATTTTCTGTAACATTTCTACTCCTAGAAAACATTTCTAGATATATTTTAATCTGATTTGAGAGACTATTACATTTTATTGGCTGCTGAAATTTCTATCCCCTCTCACTCTGGGGCAGTAACACACTTACGCACACACTCTCCCTCTCCCTCTCCCTCTCTCTCTCTCTCTCTCTCTCTCTCTCTCTCTCTCTCTCTCTCTCTCTCTCTCTCTCTCTCTCTCTCTCTCTCTCTCTCTCTCTCTCTCTCTCTCTCTCTCTCTCTCTCTCTCTCTCTCTCTCTCTCTCTCCCTCTCTCTCTCTCTCTCTCTCTCTCTCTCTCTCTCTCTCTCTCTCTCTCTCTCTCTCTCTCTCTCTCTCTCTCTCTCTCTCTCTCTCTCTCTCTCCCTCTCTCTCTCTCTCTCTCTCTCTCTCTCTCTGGGGCAGTAACTCTCTCTCTCTCTCTCTCTCTCTCTCTCTCTCTCTCTCTCTCTCTCTCTCTCTCTCTCTCTCTCTCTTGCTCTCTCTCTCTTGCTCTCTCTCTCTTGCTCTCTCTCTCTTGCTCTCTCTCTCTGGGGCAGTAACATGGCTATAAAGTCCTGGCGCCACGGACTCCCGTTGCTTAGTAACGTATTTAAACAACAGAAACCTTTTCCTGCCCACCTCTGTGTAGAGAAAAAGAGAGGGGAAGAGGGAGAGTGCAACTGGGTGATTGAGAGTGCATATTTCAGGACGAAACTCAACTCTAAATCTATTCATCCACATATAAAAGGTGTTTTCAAGTTTGATACTACTATAAACTACACTCTAATGGAGTCCACTAACTGAAACATCAGAAGGCCTACAGTGTTCTGCAATTGCAAGACGCAGCATTGTCTGAAATCTGAATTGTCTATGATTGTAAGGAGCATGGTTCTCAGGTGGCATGGAATGGCCAGTTAACTGGAGCTGCTGACAGACACACTACACTGCTACCGAACTTCACAGGCCAGATCAACTGGTTGAACCTCTTCACTCTACTGTAGATAAAGCACGGTAAGTACTTAAATCAAATAAAAAAATGTATTTGTCACATACGCGTGTTTAGGAGATGTTATTGCGGTTGTAGCGAAATGCTAGTTTTCTAGCTCCAATAGTGCAATAATATCTAACCAGTAATATCTAACAATACACACAATCTAAAGTAAAGGAATGGAATTCTAAAATATATAAATATTTAGACGAGCAATGTCAGAGCGGCATAGACTAAGATACAGTAGAATAGTATATACATATGAGATGAGTAATGCAAAATATGTAAACATTATTAAAGTGACTAGCGTTCCATTATTATAGTGGCCAGTGATTTCAAGTCTATGTATATAGGACAGCAGCCTCTAATATGCGAGTGATGGCTATTTAACAGTCTGATGGCCTTGAGATAGAAGGTGTTTTTCAGTCTCTCAGTCCCAGCTTTGATGCACCTGTACTGACCTCGCCTTCTGGATGATAGCGGGGTGAACAGACAGTGGCTCGGGTGGTTGTTGTCCTTGATGATCTTTTTGGCCTTCCTGCGACATCGGGTGCTGTAGGTGTCCTGGAGGGCAGGTAGTTTGCCCCCAGTGATGGGTTGTGCAGACCACACCACCCTCTGGAGAGGCCTGCATTTGGGGGTGGTGCAGTTGCCGTACCAGGCGTTGATACGGCCTGACAGGATGCGCTCAATTGTGCATCTGTAAAAGTTTGTGAGGGGATTTCTTCAGCCTCCTGAGGTTGAAGAGGCGCTGTTGCGCCTTCTTCACCACACTGCCTGTGTGGGTGGACCATTTCAGTCTGTCAGTGATGTGTACGCAGAGGAACGAAGCTTCCCACCTTCTCCACTGCGGTCCCGTCGATAGGGGGGTGTATGACTTATCCCCATCTATTACTACAGTACATAACTTTTCTTTCACACTATCGTGCCAACCCCAACCAAAATATGCAGGCGTGGAAAGGCCATTTCTTTTCAACATGGTTCCAGCAACTATGGTGGATGCGTATGTAACTAGGCGGGCTCAGTACAGCTTGGTTTGGCTTGGCTTGGCTTGGCTTGGCTTGGTTCGGCTGAGTAGTGTGAAAAGCCCCTAAGTTAAATCCAAAAATGGACTTGGGCTTAAATCAGGACATCTTGTTTAACTGAGCTCAATAATATTCAGTTCTTTCTCACCCGTAAAACCCAGAAATACAGTCTGAACAGCAGACTTGTGGTAAATGTATTGGTCTCATTCCCATTTACAGAAATATCTCTGGATTCTACGATACTAATACAAAGTCATACACTTGATTTCACAAATCAAGAGCGATCTGAAGTACATGCAATTTTTACCCCAAGTAACTCCTTATCACATTATTTTGTAAAAGCAGCCTAAATCAATCATTGCATTTGTCGCTCTGTACAATATAGTATAATTGCAGGTAGTAATTGCAAGCAATAAATTCCTATCTAAGGTTGTAATGGAAACAAGCGATGGTGAATCACCTCTCTGTTCTCTGTGATCCTCAATATGATTAATGAGGCGATAGAGGGCCTTAGGGTTTTAATACAGACACACACACTGCTCTCTGAGACACACATACACACTGCTCTCTGCAACAGAGGGGAGAGGAGCAGAGCCCTAACCGTAATTTATCAAAGTCCTGATTTGACTCAGCCTCTTTTCACACATGCATACACACTCCCCACCTGGGAGAGGCTTCCCAGTTCAACCAGCTGAATTGTGTGGAAGCTTCACCACTCATTTGTTTACCGGTATTACCTTATGTATGTATTACTCTGTGTCGGTTCTGTCGCCTCTCTGCTGTTCAGATAGAACTCTGTCAGGCATTAGCCTTATTAAGAGAAGCACTGGGTGAACAGGCAGGAGCAGACACACACACACACAGGTCTACATTTCTCTCACTCTGCAGAGAGCGTGGATCCTTCTCTCCCACCCCAGGCCAGACATGAGCCCCTGTGTAAATCACATCAGCCTTCTCATTTCACTCTCACTCTTTCTCCATCGCACGCACACACGCGCACACACACACACACACACACACACACACACACACACACACACACACACACACACACACACACACACACACACACACACACACACACACACACACACACACACACACACACACACACACACACACACACACACACACAAAATATGGTTTGGGACTCAGTTACTCTGCAGGGAGGACTCACACGACACACGCATGCCCTGGCCACCTTTGGTACTGAAACACGCAACCCGGTCTGGATAACCACTGATAGTGATACAATGTGATTGATTGTTCTAACCATGTCTCCTTGCAGCGCCATGGCTAAAGGAGGGAAGAAAGGAGGAGGTGCTAAGGGGAAGAAGGTGACTCTGAAGATGGCCAAGAACGCTGTGCGTGTGACCACTGATGGCCACCGCAGACTGGACCTCAGTAATATGGGGATCGCAACCTTCCCCAAGTGTCTCCTCAAACTACCAGACCTCAACGAGCTGGACCTCAGCCGCAACCAACTCAAGAAGCTACCAGACTTCATTGGTATTTATTTACTGTCCTTTAGGTCGTTTGGCTATTTTAATAGTAGACTTACGTAATAACATCATAATATACAGTGAGTGACAGAATTCCAATCGGCAAAGAATTGATGCGTGCCTTGAGGTATGGTCACATTGGGAAGAGCAAATCGTATCGGTCTTGGCAGATTTGGATTCTGTTGTTGATTAGGTCTGTTAGTAAGTCACACAGCTGTGTATTTGGCCCACCTTCTAAAAAACACAGAACAAAGCACATGCATAGGATGACACAATTAAGTAACACCTATTTCCTCTCTGGTCATGCAGGTGACCTGGTCTCGCTCCGCTGGATGGATCTCCATAGCAACCAGTTGGACGCCATACCGGAGACAGTCAGCCAATTGGTGGCGCTGTCACACCTCAACCTATCTAACAATCGCCTGACCTCCGCGGGTCTACCCCCTTCGCTAGGCAACCTAGTCCGCCTACGGAGCCTCAACCTGGGCATGAACCGCCTGGACACCCTGCCTCCCAGCATGGTGGGGCTTTGTGGTCTCCAAGAGCTGGGCCTGTTTGATAACCTGTTCCTCTCCCTGCCTGAGTTTATCAAGGTGTTACCGAGCATTATCAGACTCAACACCAAGAGGAACCCTTTGTCCTACGCCCAGGGAGACCCGGGAGCGACGAGGGGTGAAGGGGGGCTGGAGGAGGCGGTGTACCTGGCTATGGAGGGGAGTCTGTGTGGGTCCTGTTTGGAGAGTTGCAAGAAGGAGAGGAGGTGGATGCTAGGAGGGAGGAGCGACAGAGAAGGTGATGCGGAGGTCAGGGGTGTGCCGTACTCCGGGCTGATTACGCCAAACTCAGTGGCCCAAGCCAATCAGGAACAGTGGAGGTGAGGATTGACCAATAATGGTCCAGGGAGAGGTTTGACACTCAAGGACAGCCAATGAACAACTGGATATAGTTCTACATAGCCAATGAGCAATTGAGCACAGTTCTATGATGTGATGATTGATCCAAATGGACAGTGCTCAAACCAACAAAATGGACAACATGTTGCCATTGTCATTTTCTAATGAATATACTTTTCTATTGAAGTCAGGTCATATCAATGTACGTCACCTGGCACTGTGTCACTGTTTGTGAAGGTCGACAATGAACATCAGCTGAATTTACAGTATTTGTTATTTTGCCTGTGAAACAATGATTCCACAGGCCATTAAGAAAGGTTGGCTTCAGTCTTTATGTTGTAAAATGTTGAAATAAAGAATGTCTTGAAGATTTGCAGTGTGTTCTCTCTGTTTCTACTACATACATTATCTACCTGTTGTGTACGTGTATGTGCCCACATTCACCTGGCATGAGTTATGACCTCGGCAATCCCTCTAACGCCACCTCAACGCTGGCACCACTGAACAACGTGTGTAGAGAGAGTAGGACGGGAGAAAGAGAGAGATAAAAGGGGAAGAAAGAACCAGGAGGTGAGGTAGAAAGAGAGGGAAATCTCTCTCTCTCTCTCTCGCTCTGGTTTCCTGCGGCAAACGGCAAAGAGCTCACACGCGTACAGACGGTCTCTCCCAAACAACAGCAGCCCCTCTGTTACAGACAGGCCACTGATCACCACCACACACACACTAGCTTTAACCTGGAAGAGAGAGGACACAGAGAGTCAGTGTTGCATCATCATCGGAGGACATGACAGGGTACATGAAAGTGGGCTATAAGGCTATAACTATTGAACATATGAATTGTACTACACAACTTGAATTTGAACCCTTTGCATGAATTTATAACACTTTTAAAGAAATAGTGATGCATTAATTTGCAATGTATCCATTGTAAGAATTTCACCAACTAATATGCAAACCATGAAACCCAGTCCATGTCTACCCTTGTACTCTCATGGGATGTAAAGACATCACCATTTCAGGGTGCACTTGATTGATCATTTTAATCACACGTCTTCATCATGATTAAAATGACACAGTCGCCACTTCATTATTGAGATTATTAACATTGATTGATCGGATAAGATAGAGACTGGCCAAGATGGCGATGCTCCAGCTAGACTCGGAGCGTGAATGGACCCCGATGCTTGTATTATGTGTGACTCTGAAGCCCGTCATGGCTACGATTGTGATTATGTGTGACTAATTATATTGTCCCCCCTCATTTCCCACTGTGTGTGTGTGTGTGTGTGTGTGTGTGTGTGTGTGTGTGTGTGTGTGTGTGTGCGCGCACCTGGCCCCCTTACTGTCTCTCTCCCTTTCTCTGCCCCCTGGGACCCACCACCCAAAAAACATATGGGGCCCCAACTCACCCACAAGCCCCTCACAATGATTACTAATCAAATTGCACATACTGGGAGAGAAAGGGGCCTGATGATTATTAGGGGAATTAATCAATGCCACACACACAATAGGAAACCTGCTAAGTGATCAGAGCCAGAGCCACTCGTCTGAACAAACACAAGCGTGCATGCACACGCACACACACACACACACACACACACACACACACACACACACACACACACACACACACACACACACACACACACACACACACACACACACACACAGTGTGATAGATGTAGAAAAAAATGTATACGTATTGGCAACAGAGCAAACAACCCACAATAATATGCCTACAACCTACAGAGACATATAATAACTAAAGCGACTATGAATTATCAGGCGGATGTGATTCAACTAATGGAGGCAGAGGAGGAAAAGAAAGGAGGAAATCCGGTGAACTGAGGAGAGGACGAGAGGAAAACGTAAGAGAAGAGGAGAGGTGGATGAGTGGAAGAGAGGAGGATTCTTATTGACTGAGAGGCTAATGTCATACCATTGATTTCTCCCCACACACATTACCATCATAATCACACTATCGGCGGTGGTAGTCTAATCATGCCGGAGATTGTGTGTGTGGGGGCTCTGAGGACAGTGCTCCTGGATTAATAAGCGTGAAAAGGCCTGGTTATCTGACAACAGCTCAGCAGGACACACGCACACATGCCAACTAGCTGGGAGACAGCTGATACAACCTCCTACTGTTTTTATTAATTCTTCTGTCAGAAACATTATTAAAACACTCTGCTGGTTGTCTGAGCTTAAACGGCCCTGTTAATAACATAGTTACCACTGACTCACACACTGTACGCACACACACCATACAAACACACCGTACACACCGTACACACACACACACACACATTTCGCTAACTATAACAGATGAGATTCTGACAGCAGCGGTGAGGTATTGGAATCCCGTAGTATATCATCTGGGTGGTTTAAAAAAAACATGATCAAACCTTCCATATACAACCAGTATACAACCTGATACATACAAACACACATTCAGGGGTTGTGGGCTCGGGAGGCTTGGCTCAGTGAGAGGGGTAGTAGTATCAGTTAGGACGGTGAAAAAGGGTTAGGCGCTCACAGTCCCTCCTCCTCTTCCTCCCCTGCCTCTGCACCTGACTCACACAGGATCCTCGGCTCTGGAACACACAGACACATGAGTGCGGGCAGTTGGTAAAACACGGCTCTTGCAACGCCAGGAACGTGGGTTCGATTCTATTCTATTATGTGAGGTATGTGTCTGTGGTCTTACCCAAGTCAGTCTCTGTCCTCCTTCTGATCTCCGAAGGCAGAACATTTCTCACAAGTATACTGTATCATCTTCTGACTACACAGAACAGCCATTACACTCATATAACAACTGGTTTCAACAGGGCACTAGTTCATTTATCTGGGCCTGTATTCATAAAGCAGATCTAGGATCAGGTCCCCCCTCTGATTCATTATGATTTCAATGGCAAATCTGATCCTAGATCAGCACTCCTACTCCAATATGCTTTGTGAATTTGGTCCCCCATTGTCAGTGGTGTAAAGTACTTAAATACAAATACTTTAAAGTACTACTTAAGTAGTTTTTTGGGGTATCTGTACTTTACTTTAATATTTATATTTTTGACAACTTTTACTTTTACTTCACTACATTCCTAATGAAAATATTTACTCTTTACTCCATACATTTTCCTTGACACTCAAAAGTACTCGTTACATTTCGAATGCTTAGCAGGACAGGAAAATGGTCCAATTCACGCACTTTTTAAGAGAACATCCCTGGTCATCTCTAGTACTGCCTCTGATCTGGCGGACTCACTAAACACAAATGCTTTGTTTGTAAATGATGTCTGAGTGTTGAAGTTTGTCCCTGGCTATCCATAAATACATTTTAAAACAAGAAAACTATGCCGTCTGGTTTGCATAATATAAGGATTGTGAAAAGATGTACACCACCGTTCAAAAGTTTGCGGTCACTTAGAAATGTCCTTGTTTTTGAAAGAAAAGCACATTTGTCCATTAAAATAACATCAAATTGATCAGAAACACAGTGTAGACATTGTTAATGTTGTAAATTCATTTTGTTGCTGGAAACGGCAGATTGTTTATGGAATATTTACATAGGCGTACAGAGGCCCATTATCAGCAACCATCACTCCTGTGTTCCAATGGCACGTTGTGTTAGCTAATCCAAGTTTATCATTTTAAAAGGCTAATTGATCATTAGAAAACCCTTTTGCAATTGTGTTAGCGCAGCTGAAAACTGTTGTGCTTATTAAAGAAGCAATAAAACTTGCTTTCTTTAGACTAGCTGAGTATCTGGAGCATCAGCATTATTGGGTTCGATTACAGGCTCAAAATGGCCAGAAACAATGAATGGCCGGAAACAATTAACTTTCTTCTGAAACTCGTCAGTCTATTCTTGTTCTGAGAAATGAAGGCAATTCCATGCAAGAAATTGCCAACAAACTGAAGATCTCGTACAATGCTGTATACGACTCCCTTCACAGAACAGCGCAAACTGGCTCTAACCAGAATAGAAAGAGGAGTAGGAGACCCCGGTGCACAACTGAGAAAGAAGACAAGTACATTAGAGTGTATAGTTTGAGAAACAAACGCCTCACAAGTCCTCAACTGGCAGCTTCTTGTCACGTTCCTGACCTGTTTTCCCTTGTTTTTGTATTTGTTTAGTATGGTCAGGGCGTGAGTTGGGGTGGGCATTCTATGTTGTGTGTCTAGTTTGTCTGTTTCTGTGTTCAGCCTAATATGGTTCTCAATCAGAGGCAGCTGTCAATCGTTGTCCCTGATTGAGAATCATATATAGGTGGCTTGTTTTGTGTTGGGGATTGTGGGTGGTTGTTTCCTGTCTCTGTGTTTGTGTTCTGCACCAGATAGGACTGTCTCGGTTTTCACGTTTGTTGTTTTGTATTGTTGTAAGTGTTCACAGTTCGTTAAATTAAACATGTTGAACACTAACTGCGCTGCATTTTGGTCCTCTCCTTCATCCCAGGAAGAAAACCGTTACACTTCTTTAAATAGTACCCGCAAAACACCAGTCTCAAACATCAACAGTGAAGAGGCGACTCCAAAATGCTGGCCTTCTAGGCAGAGTTCCTCTGTCCAGTGTCTGTGTTCCATTGCCCATCTTAATCATTTTTATTGGCCAGTCTGAGATATGGCTTTTTCTTTGCAACTCTGCCTAGAAAGCCATCATCCCGGAGTCGCCTCTTCACTGTTGACGTTGAGACTGGTGTTTTGTGGGTACTATTTAATGAAGCGATGGTTGCTGTGTAGATATTCCATAAAAAATCTGCCCAAAATGTGCTTTTCTTTCAAAAACAAGGGCATTTCTATGTGAACCCAAACTTTTGAACAGTAGTGTATACTTTTACTTTTGATATTTAAGTATATTTAAAACCAAATACTTTTATACTTTTACTGGGTGACTTTCACTTTTATTGAGTCATTTTCTACTAAGGTATCTTTACTTAAGTATGATAAATGGCTACTTTTTCCACCACTGCCCAGTGTTCACATGCCAGGATGACACCAGGTATAGTGAAAGATGATTGGTACAGATTCAAGTAGAAATTTCTTAAATAAATCATTGTAACTTTGTTCATTAATTATGTAGCAATGTAAAACCTTAAGGAGAGAGAGAGAGAAAGACAAAGAGAGACAGATACAGAATGGCTGTATGCTGGACACAGCCTAGTGTCAGCAACCCCGGCCACGGGCCGAACATACCCCTCTCCCTTAGCAGCTCTTCCTCCACCACACACACACACACACACACACACACACACACACACACACACACACACACACACACACACACACACACACACACACACACACACACACACACACACACACACACACACACACACACACACACACACACACACACACACACACACACACACACACACACACACACACACAGCGACAGTAGAGAGAGGGAGGGAGAGGAGTTTAAAAATAACATTGGGGGGGAACATAAGAAGAATGTCAAAATTATGTTGAGGAACCATAAGAG